>NC_141088.1:17247678-17485178 GCF_041138505.1 Cibotium barometz | reverse complement strand
GTTTTAATATTTTTCCTAAAACATCCTCTGGCAAGGAAAGGGATAATATTATATTTTGGGGAGATTTTTCATGAAACATGAACCTTGGGAGAGTATCATCTCTCAAGGATGCATCTACTATTTAGCCCATTGTTTAGTGGCATAAGTGACAATCATGTGAAGAATAGGGTTGCATCATATGGGTGGTGCATGCCTTCGAGGGTGAAAATTATGCTCAGGTTGTGTAGTCTTTTGCTTGGCAGAGTGTCTTTCCATTATATTTGATTTGGAGCATAAGGTTAGATGGTAGCTAAACCCACCAATTGTCCTCTTGGTTTATTTTCTATGTGTTGATGAACCATGGATTACACGTCCTAGGATTGATTCACGATTATGCTTTTATGTGTGTGGACCTTGGATGGACACTCAAGTAAGTGTTATTATTGCTTTCAAGTATTTCAACATCAATGCCAAGAGGCCTTGTTGTTGAAGTAACTTTGACATAATCTCGTTCTCTATCCGATGGGTAAACAGCGCTGATCGGCTTGAATCTCAAAATATATCTCTCTCTCACAGTTCCTCCATAAAATCACCTCAAGGATATGAAAGAATAGCCCAAAAAATAGCGAATAAGAATTAGTTGGATTACCATGCACGAAAATGATAAAGATAGCAATCTTTTCTTAAAACCAGAATTAGTTAGATTACAAAACATTGGAAAGTGGTGTTGGTTTCATTTTGCGAATACTGACTAAACCGTGTGGAATCTCCAAATGGCCCAAACACGGACTTTGTTCCTCTTGTGATGATCTAACTTTATTTAATACTTCTCTTTGACAAATATAGTTATCCACCCCCTCATGGGAAGCCTTTACTAAAAATTAAGGGTCAAGTTGGTGTACAGGCCCTGTTTCTTTCGAGTGCCCGTTGTGGTTATATTTACTATGTAAACTCCCATGCGAGTTTCCTTTAGTCTAAACTTCCCACTGTGACCCTCTTATACATTATCTAACATGGTTAGGTATGGAATATAAATCTCTTACAAATGACGGCACAAAATAGGTATAAAAACTCCAAAATTGGCCAAAAATCGACATCTCTAAAATCACTCAATTTGTGACCAAAATTAAAAGTATTTTCCACTTTCAAAACATTTAATATAGATGCTAAAAATCACCAAGTCAACTGGACCCAAAAATACATACATAGCAGTACGTTACATCCTCTCTTTGAACTTGAAAGTATAGAAACATTGGGCAACTATTTCAAATTTTGAGTGTAATGTGCTAACATGTAGTGTAATATTGGAAAATTTTGAGTGTAATGTGCTAACATGTAGTGTAATATTGGCAAATTTACCTCAGTAACAAATACAAGATAGCAAATTTGGATTTTCTTTCCCTATAAAATAGCCCAACACTGTTTGAAGGCCCTTTTAAATTAAAGTAGCCAGTGGACTAACATTAGTCTCCAGTTTGTTCCCCATTTGTGTATCTTCTTCACCTATATCAAAACTTCTTGGAAATTTCAGATTTGAATCAACATGATCCCTATTTTCAAAAAACAAGAGACAGATATATGATAGTTAAATATGTATGTTAGAATCAATCGATGCATACCATAAGACTGCGATTTTACTTGGTACTGTATCTTGAAGTTTCTAAACACACTCATTTTAGATACTCCTTGGATTTAAATTATGATATCTTGAAGTTTCTAAACACACTCATTTTAGATACTCCTTGGATTTAAATTATGATAAATGAACTTACTCAAGAGCTTACATTGGCAAGTTAATTCGGTAGCTCCACTAGTACGGAAACATTGATGATATTATTTACATACATATATATATGTATGTACATACATTTATACACAAACACATACATACATGTATATATATGTATGTATGTATGTATATACACCTATGTATTTGTGTGTGTGTATACATATACATATATATACATATATGTATATGTATATACACATATATATATGTATATACATATATATATACATACATACATACATACATACACACATACATACATACATGTACATACATATATATATATACCGGTTAACAATTGACCTGCCCGAAGGCAGGGCTCGCCCACTCGTCTTTTGCAATAGTCACTTCAATGAATCTCTATGCACTCATTTAATGACAACTACTATGATTAGTGTTAGATCCTCTGAAAACTACTATGACAACTACTATGATCATTGTTAGATCCTCTAAAAATTATCTTTTGTACTTTAGTTATGTGTCTTTTCACTTATCATTTATTCATGTCAACAAAAAATATCTTTTATAGTTTGTTGTATAGCTTTTCACTTACAATATACGCATGCCAACAAAAAAATATTCATACTCTTGTTGTATGCCTTTTCACTTTTCATATATGTAGGTCAACAGAAAATATGCATACTCTTCATACTATCTTATTTTGAATTGAAGAGAGGCTCTTGCACTCTCTTCTCTTGATAATGTGTATCTTCTTATGCTATTCAAGCACTCCGTGGAGAAATTGGAAGTTTTTTAGTTTTGTAACCAAGTTTCAATTCTCAGTTTTTTAGGTTCTGAATTTTATTATAAGTCATGGAGTATCGTTGTCTATTTTTTGGATTACATCATAACTTCTAACTTCACATAGTTATTTTTGGAAAAATAGCACTCTATAACCAATAAATAAGTTTCTTTTATAAAGGTTGAATATAAATCTTATACATTATCGAACATGGTTAGGTATGGAATATAAATCTCTTACAAATGACGGCACAAAATAGGTATAAAAACTCCAAAATTGGCCAAAAATCGACATCTCTAAAATCACTCAATTTGTGACCAAAATTAAAAGTATTTGCCACTTTCAAAACATTTAATATAGATGCTAAAAATCACCAAGTCAACTGGACCCAAAAATACATACATAGCTGTACGTTACATCCTCTTTTTGAACTTGAAAGTATAGAAACATTGGGCAACTATTTCAAATTTTGAGTGTAATGTGCTAACATGTAGTGTAATATTGGCAAATTTTGAGTGTAGTGTGCGAACATGTAGTGTAATATTGGCAAATTTACCTCAGTAACAAATACAAGATAGCAAATTTGGATTTTCTTTCCCTATAAAATAGCCCAACACTGTTTGAAGGCCCTTTTAAATTAAAGTAGCCAGTGGACTAACATTAGTCTCCAGTTTGTTCCCCATTTGTGTATCTTCTTCACCTATATCAAAACTTCTTGGAAATTTTAGATTTGAATCAACATGATCCCTATTTTCAAAAAACAAGAGACAGATATATGATAGTTAAATATGTATTTTAGAATCAATCGATGCATACCATAAGACTGCGATTTTACTTGGTACTGTATCTTGAAGTTTCTAAACACACTCATTTTAGATACTCCTTGGATTTAAATTATGATATCTTGAAGTTTCTAAACACACTCATTTTAGATACTCCTTGGATTTAAATTATGATAAATGAACTTACTCAAGAGCTTACATTGGCAAGTTAATTCGGCAGCTCCACTAGTACGGAAACATTGATGATATTATTTACATACATATATATATGTATGTACATACATTTATACACAAACACATACATACATGTATATATATGTATGTATGTATGTATATACACCTATGTATTTGTGTGTGTGTATACATATACATATATATACATATATGTATATGTATATGTATATACACATATATATATGTATATACATATACATACATACATACATACATACATACATATATATATATACCGGTTAACAATTGACCTGCCCGAAGGCAGGGTCGCCCACTCGTCTTTTGCAATAGTCACTTAGATCCTCTGAAAACTACTATGACAACTACTATGATCATTGTTAGATCCTCTAAAAATTATCTTTTGTACTTTAGTTATGTGTCTTTTCACTTATCATTTATTCATGTCAACAAAAAATATCTTTTATAGTTTGTTGTATAGCTTTTCACTTACAATATACGCATGCCAACAAAAAAATATTCATACTCTTGTTGTATGCCTTTTCACTTTTCATATATGTAGGTCAACAGAAAATATGCATACTCTTCATACTATCTTATTTTGAATTGAAGAGAGGCTCTTGCACTCTCTTTTCTTGATAATGTGTATCTTCTTATGCTATTCAAGCACTCCGTGGAGAAATTGGAAGTTTTTTAGTTTTGTAACCAAGTTTCAATTCTCAGTTTTTTAGGTTCTGAATTTTATTATAAGTCATGGAGTATCGTTGTCTATTTTTTGGATTACATCATAACTTCTAACTTCACATAGTTATTTTTGGAAAAATAGCACTCTATAACCAATAAATAAGTTTCTTTTATAAAGGTTGAATATAAATCTTATACATTATCGAACATGGTTAGGTATGGAATATAAATCTCTTACAAATGACGACACAAAATAGGTATAAAAACTCCAAAATTGGCCAAAAATCGACATCTCTAAAATCACTCAATTCGTGACCAAAATTAAAAGTATTTGCCACTTTCAAAACATTTAACATAGATGCTAAAAATCACCAACTCAACTGAACCCAAAAATACATACACAGCAGTACGTTACATCCTCTTTTTGAACTTGAAAGTATAGAAAGATTGGGCAACTATTTCAAATTTTGAGTGTAATGTGCTGACATGTAGTGTAATATTGGCAAATTTACCTCAGTAAACAAATACAAGATAGCAAATTTAGATTTTCTTTCCCTATAAAATAGCCCAACACTGTTTGAAGGCCCTTTTAAATTAAAGTAGCCAGTGGACTAACATTAGTCTCCAGTTTGTTTCCCATTTGTGTATCTTCTTCACCTATATCAAAACTTCTTGGAAATTTCAGATTTGAATCAACATGATCCCTATTTTCAAAACAAGAGACAGATATATGATAGTTAAATATGTTTTTGAGAATCAATCGATGCATACCATAAGACTGCGATTTTGCTTGGTACCGTATCTTGAAGTTTCTAAACACACTCATTTTAGATACTCCTTGGATTTAAATTATGATAAATGAACTTACTCAAGAGCTTACATTGGCAAGTTGATTCGGCAACTCCACTAGTACGGAAACATCGATGATATTATTTAGAAGGTGAAATTATTTAGAAGTGCATCGATGCTCAAATCGCTGAAAGGCATTGTAGTTCCTTGTCACAGCTAGGAGAGGGTGGTCCTGACGCTAGCAGTGAGGAGGTCCACCTCTTTCTTCTCGATGCCGAAGGCCGTTTCGAGCACCTGGTCGGGGAGGGGCGGATTGGCCGCGAAGAGGGCGGCGGCGAGCTGCGAGGTGCCCGGGTTCTGGCTGTTAAGGGCGGAGATGGCCAGGGCGGGCTGGTGCATGTCGGGGTTGAGCTGGAAGTGCACTAGGCCACGGGGGAAGACGAAGAGATCGCCTGGGGAGAGGTTCTGCTGGAAGAGGGAGTTGTTGGTGGAGACGAAACCCACCTGGAGCATGCCCTGGGCCAGGTAGAGCACCTCGGTGGCGCGGGGATGCACGTGGGGAGGGTTAAGGCCCTTGGGCTGAAAGTCGATGCGCGCGATGGACAGGCCCTGCGTGTTGAGGCCCGGGAAGTTGGTCGCGAAGGCCAGGTTAACGGCGGAGCCCAGTCCTTTGACCGGTTTTGCCGCATTACGAAGCAGCGTTGACATGAAGTCTGAGGGTTGCACGCGGTTGGGCGGCTTGCAGGTCAGCCCGTTTAGGTTGGCTGGGCCGCCGTCCGCCACGCAGAAGTCCTGCAGAGGGTCTTCATCGGCGGCACTCACCTCGACTATGAGCAGCGGCGGCGCAGAGGAGGCCAACAGCATCAGCGCGGCCAGAAGCAAGTAGCTGACTGCCATGACTGAGAGACTCTAGCAAAGAGTGAGCAAGGGAGTACATATTGAAAAGAAGGCACTCGTCGCTGCAATTTATGAACGGCGCCCGAGTTCAAAGATTCTACTATCTCCCACGCCACAAGGACGGGTGAACGCTACACTAGGACGGGGCTAGTACCTGTATCTGAAAGCAACTGGAGTTCGATTCGGTTCTCCCGTCAGCATCTTACGGCAGCGCTGCCGACGTAAATTTTTTATTTTTATTTTTTAAAAGTGGGATGATTTTTATTACATGAGGGTCTCGCATACCCTTCTTATTATTACAAACACACACACACACACACATACCTACGGGTTTAGGAGTACAAGAAGGTAACACCATATGCAATGTAATGTAGGCACTGCTGCCATAAGATGAAAAACCCGTGATCTAAGTTTGAGACCTACCACCACTAAAACCAAGAAAGTCCGGACAAGTTACGTAAGTAGTGAACACATTCCGTGATGAGAATAGATCATGTCTCACTGGGTCGTGACCCCATGAAACCATCAATCCTAGATATCGAATTTGTAGAACCCATGAACTCATCAATCCTCATGAAATCTTAGAGTCAGAAGGATACTTTCACTCTTCTACAAAAGCATCAATTTGACGTCCCTACTACAGGCTACAAATATATATGGTTGCAGCCTTCCTTTACTCTTGTGGTGGAAGAAAATATTGGAAGCACCGTAGATCTAAACATATTAGTAGGAACTTGTATGAAACCATACCATGCTACGCTTCAAAGATTATGAGACATAGAGCAACATTCATTATAGGAAAAAAAAATTGATGCCTACAGATATGGTTGATCTTGAGTACATTAGGTATTTGGTGAAGTACATGATCCGCACACGATAACTAGGAGGTGGATTGCACGACTTTATTGTAAACTATACATCTATCAATACAAACATTTGAACCCAATGATAGTAACCGAATAGTTAATGTGAGACCTACCCCACCATCACGTCGCGAGCACCTACCAAATTATGTATGTACCCAATGATAGTAGCCGTGAGACCTACCCCGTCATCACATCGAGACGAGCACCTACCAAATTATGTATGTAGATTTCTTTGACTATCAACCAAGTAGAGCATATGCATTTCTCAAAGGAAGTGGATTGATAAAAAGAGAATATTATGTAAATATCTTCAAATGAACAGGCATTTTTTTGTCTTTGAAAAAAAAAACAATTTAAATATACGAAAAGCAACATGCATTTTTTTGGTCTTTTTTAAATATATTGAAAAGAAGGAACTCGTATGAACGGTGCGCGCTTATCGCCCAAGTTCAAAGATTTCACTCTCTCCCACGCGACAAGGACAGAAGAACGGGGCGAGTGGAGTTCAATTAGGTTCTCCGGTAAGCATCTTACGGCAACTGGAGTTCAATTAGGGTAAGCATCTTACGGCAACTGGAGTTCAATTAGGGTAAGCATCTTACGGCACCGCTGCCTGAGTGTTGTATATACTTGATGTAAAATTTTCCATCTTCCGGCACCACTGCTGCCATAATGTGTGTTGAAACCCGGTGATCTAATTTTTGGACAAGTTAGGTAAGTAGTAGACATCTAATTTGTAGACCGCATGAAGTCATCAATTCCCATTAAATCTTAATAGAGTCATTAGGATACTTTCACTCTTCTACAAAGCAACAATTTGACAGCCCTACAGGCTACAAATATATATGGCTGCTCCTTTACACATGGTTGATCTTGAACACATCAGGTATTTGGTGAGGCTCATGATCTGCACATGATAACTAGGAAGTGGATTGCATGACTTTATTGTAAACTATACATCTATAAATGTAAACATTTGAACCCAATGATAGTAGTCGATGAATAGTTCATGTGAGACCTACCTTGCCATCACATTGACCACCCACCAAATTATGCATGTAGATTTCTTTGACTTTCAACCAACTAGAGCATTTGCATTCGTCAATGTCGAATAATAAGACTAGCACGTTCTACCTTCTCCACTACTACAGTATATTCGTATGGGGACCACTGTCCTACCTAAAAGTGTTTCTACTGAATTGCATAAGTCATGCATGATTGTAAGCTGGTGGAGACACAAATCATGCTTGTAGAGCCATATTTAAGTGTGGACAGATTGGGCAAGTGAACACAAATCATGTGTTAGTGACTTCATGATGCAACCCACTAGATGATCAACTGGGCAAGTGAACACAAATCATGTGTTAGTGACTTCATGATGTAACACGCTAGATGATCAACCTTCATTGTCAAATATATGGCTATGTCCAACCTTGCGTAATAAAAGCTTTTACTTAGTACTGCATATTGTTGAAAATCAATTCTCCATCCTTGTCACATGATTAACTACTACAATGCCCCTTTTTCTAGGTGAGGCCAATGAGACATGGAATAACATGGATTCCCTGAAGATCAGCTTATTCTGGGTAAGGCCATCAATAGCTTGATGGTTAAGAGACAAGTTACATAGGCTTGGCATACATGTAAGTGCAGAATGAGATACCCATACTAGACTATACTAAGGATAGAGGGAGATCTTCTCAAGACATAATATCCTCACACTGCAGGATACAAATTGTAATGCCCCATTTCCAAATGTCGTATATAAAGGGATACTTATGGATTTCAAAAACCTTATATAATTATTAAAATTGGTATAATTATATAGATAAAATGAAAGAGTGAAAAATAGGTATCTTTATGATAAAAACCCAAAAGTAAGTCCACTTTAATATACATCACTATTTTGGAAAATGGTCCATGAAAGTTATTGATTATAGCCACCCTGATAATACTAAGTACCATATAAGTATACTCTGCTACGTAAACTATTGTAAGGTTCTACCAAACCTGTAATTTGGACCCAAGGGACGTACGAGCTAAAGAGAGGACTAGTATAAAAGAAAGTACATTCTTTCAGTCTAATTTTTCTTATATGCATGCTTGATACATAAATGATGATTGCATTTTCATGTATTTATGAGAATACAAAGACATTTCATTTAATATGTAAAGTGTCTTTAAAATCATCAATATAAGTGCCATGTGACAATCAATCGCTACATGCCAACAATCACAACAAACAAATAACTAAAAGAAAAATTAACATCGTAACAAAAAGATAATATTATCTAGATATCTTGAAATGAACATGTATTTTTGGTCTTTTTTCCAAAAAAAAAAGTTTTGAGGTAAAATACATATAAGGATTGAAGGGATATCTACTCCTTCTTCACATGTAACATCTCAATGTAAGTTGATTGCACTCTATCGCCGATGCATAAACATAAGGGCCGTATAAATAGATAAGAACTTATTACCACTTTCTACCATCTAGCCATATGTCCAATAGATAGAACATACATAGCTCTATGTATGCTCTGTGCTCTGTTTATGCTCCATACATGCTACACATGCACTATGTATGCTCTATTTATTTATGCATACATAGAGCTATGCATGATCCATTTATGCATATATATATAGAGCTTTGTATGTTCTATTTATTGGATACATAAAGTTGTGCATGCTCTATGTATGCATGCACCATAAACCTTTACATGCTATATGTATGCAGACATAGAACTATGTATGCTCTATGTATATATGCATAGATCTATACATGCTATATGTATGCGTGAATGGATCATACATAGCTCTATGTATGCCCTATGAATGCATACATAGAGCATACAGAGCTCTATGTATGAATAAATGGAGCATACATTGCTATATGTAGGCTCATGGATGCATAAATAGTTCTTAATGCCACCTAGATTGAAACAAGTAAGGGTGGTTAATGCATTTGCTTAAATGACGTAAGAACCTACTTTCTTATATGCATTATGAAATAAAAAAGCATGTGTGCGGTGTACGTAAGAGTTGAATGCAAGGAAAGATTTTTGATGGAGAGGTTCTAGCTATAGTGCATCGTGTGTATGTGTTAGTGCATAGTGCATGAGTGGTGTAGAGAGTTGGGAGATTTTTAATAAATCTCTCCTCTAGAAAAGTAATGTTTTGACTCCTATGCTTGCTCGTCTCACACAATTGACTTTACTTAGACTCTTATGTGTGTCTTTCAATCGCACGCGACTTGGATAATGATATATACATGAAAGAATTAAAGAGAAAAGGATAAATGAAAGCTCTCCACCATGTTTTAGGGTTTAAAATCAATATCTTGGTGATTTTTAGGGTTCTTGAAGGTGGGAGGATCCCAGAGGATACATAGAGGACCTATTTTGGTCTAGGTGGGCCATCAAAATGCAGAAGCAGCACCAGACTTCTGGGTGTCAGCTGAGGAGTGTAGTTGTCAGCTATAGTGATCAGTTGAGAGAATCTGGTCAATTCTAAGAGGTTTTGGGGTAGTGATTTGGGGTGAGATGATAGTAGAGGACAACTAGAGGTTCTGGAGAGAAGCATTCTGACAGGATACAAAGGAAAAGGTTAGCCAGGAGCTATACTTGTCAGGAGGGTGTCAGCTGTAGTCACCTGAAGGCTTCTAGAGAGTGATTAAGGATGCTTGAGAGTGGTGATGATCCCAAAGGATAAACTGAGTCAGCACCTAGATGCTTTTGGGAGGCTGGGAGGATCTAGAAGTGGTCTTTAGTGTTAGTTGAGACCTAGGGGCTATCAACTGGGTGTGCTAGTGTCTTTTAGTGTTGAGTTTGCTAGGTTGTGGCGCCTCTGTTTGTCCCCTCTCACGGTGGTGTGCTTTAGACAAAGGTATAGAGGCAGTGTTTCCTGAAGCCATCATTGTGTTGGTTCCCCCACAGAGGAGGGCTTTCAGAAGGCACCTTTCAGTTTGTTGGGTTGAGGAGGAGACGAGTCAGTTGAAAACATAGATACAAACAATGATAAAATATCCAGTATTCCATGGATATACAAATGAGGATCTAGAGCATTTCTTGGCTAGGATGGAGCTGGAAGCACTCACTTTTGGCAAAGACAGAGATGAGGACAAGCTGGAAGCACTCACTTTTGGCAAAGACAGAGATGAGGACAAGTTGACCTTGTTGTCCATGTTATTGAAAGGGGATGCAAAGAAGTGGTTTTAGGCTTGGAGGAGTCAGCCACAGCAGGGGAAAACTTATGAGGATGTGAGAGAGGCTCTGGTACATCACTACAAGAAAGGGGAGTCCCCTGAAGCATAGTCTGTTAGATGTGTTTGATAGGTTTGAAGATTTATGGAGTAGATGGGATGATTCTCTAGGAGAGCTGAGCATCCTCCCATCATTTTAAAGAGAGACATGTTTATTCAGTCTTTACGTATTGGACTTGAAGGATAAAGTTTGATTGAAAAGTCTCTGTTTATGCTCCATACATGCTACACATGCACTATGTATGCTCTATTTATGCATACATAGAGCTATGCATGATCCATTTATGCATATATATATATAGAGCTTTGTATGTTCTATTTATTGGATGCGTAAAGTTGTGCATGCTCTATGTATGCATGCACCATAAACCTTTACATGCTATATGTATGCAGACATAGAAATATGTATGCTCTATGTATATATGCATAGATCTATACATGCTATATGTATGCATGAATGGATCATACATAGCTCTATGTATGCCCTATGAATGCATACATAGAGCATACAGAGCTCTATGTATGAATAAATGGAGCATACATAGCTATATGTAGGCTCATGTTTGCATACATAGTTCTTAATGCCACCTAGATTGAAACAAGTAAGGGTGGTTAATGCATTTGCTTAATTGATGTAAGAACCTACTTTCTTATATGCATCATGAAATAAAAAAGCATGTGTGCGGTGTACGTAAGAGTTGAATGCAAGGAAAGATTTTCAATGGAGAGGTTCTAACTATAGTGCATCGTGTGTATGTGTTAGTGTATAGTGCATGAGTGGTGTAGAAAGTTGAGAGATTTTTAATAAATCTCTCCTCTAGAAAAGTAATGTTTTGACATCTATTCTTGCTCGTCTCACACAATTGACTTGACCTAGACTCTTATGTGTATCTTTCAATCGCACACAACTTGGATAATGATATATACATGAAAGAATTAAAGAGAAAAGGATAAATGATAGCTCTCCACCATGTTTTAAGGTTTAAAATATATATCTTGGTGATTTTTAGGGTTCTTGAAGGTGGGAGGATCCCAGAGGATACATAGAGGACCTATTTTGGTCTGGGTGGGCCATCAAAATTCAGAAGTAGCACCAGACTAGTGGGTGTCAGCTGAGGAGTGTAGCTATCAGCAACAACAGCTATAGTGATCAGTTGGTTGAGAGAAGCTGCTCAATTCTAACAGGTTTTGGGGTAGTGATTTGGGGGCAGATGATAGTAGAGGGGACAACTAGAGGTTCTGGAGAGAAGCATTCTCATAGGATACGAAGGAAATACTTTGGAGGTAGGTTTTGGTCAATAGAAGGTTAGCCAGGAGCTATACTTGTTAGCAGGGTGTCAGCTGTAGTCACCTGAAGGTTTCTAGAGAGTGATTAAGGATGCTTGAGAGTGGTGATGATCCCAAAGGAGAAACTGAGTCAGCACCTGGATGCTTTTGGGAGGCTGGGAGGATCTAGAAGTGGTCTTTAGTGTCGGTTGAGACCTAGGGGCTATCAAGTGGGTGTGCTGGTGTCTTTTAGTGTTGAGTTTGTTGGGTTGTGGTTGTCCCCTCTCACACTGGTGTGCTTTAGACACAAAGCTATAGAGGCAGTGTTTCCTGAAGCCATCATTGTTTTTGTTGTCCCACAGAGGAGGGCTTTTAAAAGGCACCTTTTAGTTTGTTGAAAACAAAGCTACAAACAATGATAAAATATCCAGTATTCCATGGATATAAGAATGAGGATCTAGAGCATTTCTTGACTAGGATGGAGCTGAGCATCCTCCCATCATTTTAAAGAGAGACATGTTTATTCAGTCTTTACATGTTGGACCTGAAGGAGAAAGTTCGATTGAAAAGACCAAGTACATATGATGAAGCTTTGAGAATTGCAAGAGAAAAAGAATGGAAGCTTCATAGGATAGTAGAGAAGCAGAAGGAGGATTTAGTAGAGACTAAGAGGAGACTTGAGGAGGCAAGAGCTACCCTAGATGCAGTTACTACTGGGTGACTAGATAATGCAGGGGATCAACCAGTTGACTTAGCAGATGGAAAATTTAAATCTGAGGTTGCTGCAAGGCGGTAGGAATGTTCCAAAGGCAGGTGAAAGAGGAGAGATGAGAGGTAGAGCTAGAGGTGGTTCCAACCTGAATGTTTAATGTTTTAATTGCTTGGAAAGAGGCCATATATCCCCTTAATGTCTTTATCCCAAGAGAATGGCAGGAGACATATATCCTCTAGTACCTAGAAGGGAGGAGAGAAAGGATGCCAAAAGCGAAGAGGAGAATCCAGTTCCTCAAGGACCTCAAGTTCAGCCACAACCTCCAAATGGGCTAAGGCTAGGGGCGATCAATATGCTGGGAGTGGAAGAAGAGGCTGAGATGTTAGCAAACAAGAGAATCAGGGGTGCTGAAGGTGAGGATGAAGCTGGAACCTCCAAAAGGAAAAAGGGAAAGCAGGTAGAGGACTAGTTTAATGAGGGAACGAGGAAGAGTAGACCCAGGAGAAAGATAGGGATACATGACTTTCCATTAAGAGAAGGAGAGGAAGAGTATGTATCAAGAAAGATCTCCAACAGAAAGGACCCACTCTATCATGGTCTCAGTTATTACAAATGTGTCCTAAAGTCAGAGGAGCCTGAAGTAAACTGGTTAGTATAAGGATTCCCAAGAAGGTGAAGAAGAGAGGACAACTAAACATAGTAAGAGTTAAAGGTGATAAGGATTATCTACTTGTGATGGATGTCTGGATAGAAATGTTTAAGGTTCCTAAAGTATACAACACTGATGGTGGTGCTCAAGTTTGTGTTATGACCTAGCACACCATAAAGTGAGTACCCCTTCAGAATTCAGAATGAGGATGGCCAACAATGCTAAGGTGAGATGCTTGGATTCTTGGGAGTGGTGAAGAAGCTGAAGGTAACCATACTTGGTTAGGAAGCTAAGCTGGATGTCCATGTAATTCTCGCAAGGAAAGAGGCCTATCCATTGATATTGGGGAGACCATGGCTAATAGCCATGAGGGCATGTTAGGATTGGTGGTGGAGAGGGAACCTCATCTTAGGTTTGGATTAGCTTGCAAAAAGCAAGTCAGATATGACATGGGTAAAGAAAGAGAAGTGATTTGAGAGGATAGCTCATCAACAAAAGAGGAGGAGAATGAGGAAACGAGTTCCACACAGAATATAGAAACAAAGAAGAAGGATATCTTTAAGGATGATGAGGGAGAAGTTCAGCTGTTGGAGCCAGATACAGATCTTATATATATGTCTTTGCAGTTGTGTATAGAGGAGGGAAAGAAAGTGGAAGTTGAGAGTAGTAAGACAAAGAAGAGATGTTGTAGAAAATGATTGCTAGGACCTAGGAGTGACTGAGAGGAAAGAATACACGTCTATGCTACAACAGTTCCCAAATTTATTCATTTCTTCGTATACTCAAGTGAGGGGAGTGTCAACCTGGCAATATGAGATATAGATAAAGCCCGGAGCTAAACAAGTAGTACAGAGATTAAGGAGATTGGAGGTAGTGTAGCAACAACAAGTATTGAGAGAAGAGGTTAGAAAGCTACTGAAAGCAGGTTTCATTTTTCCAGTGGTGGATAATTCAGAATGGGCCTCTCCAGTAGTGATAACACCTAAGAAGAATGGAAAGTGGAGAGTGTGTGTGGATTTTAAACCTTTAAATGCTATCATTAAGAGGGAGCACTATCCATTGCCATTTCAAGATGAAATCTTAGACAGTGTGGTTGGGCATGAGAGGTACAATGTCTATGTTATTTTCAGATTTCAATAGCCCCAAAGGATCAGAAGAAAAGACAACCTTTATTACACCATGGGGATGCTTTTCATATAGGGTGATGCCCTTTGGGCTCACCAATGCTTCCAAAGATTTATGAACCTTCTATTTGATCCTTACTTGGGATCTTTTATCAAAGTGTTCATAGATGACTTTTGTATTCATAGTAGCAGATTGTTCCATTGTGAGAAGTGGAGGATGGCACTAAAGAGGCTGGATGATTTGAGAGGTCAGTTGAACCCTGACAAATGTCATCTGGCGGCTTAAGCCAAAGTCACTTTGCTTGGAAATGTTTTGTCCAAAAATGGAATTGAGGCAGACGCTATCAAGGTGGAGGCTTTTCTTTTATTGGAAGCACCCCAACAAACTGTGAAGCAGCTGATGACATTTACGCATGAAGTCAGGTATCTTGCAAGATTTATTCATTTATTGTCTTAGGCCTTGTACCCACCACTACAGCAAGCATCCCAAAGGGATCCATTTGTGGAAAGACAAGGAAGAGGAAGTTTTTCTGCAGGTTAAGGAGATTTTGAGCACATCGCGAGTTGTCATGCCCCCTAACTGGAGTAAAAAGTTCATTGTAAATCCTAGTGTGGGAGAAGATGCCATTGGAGCAGTACTATTACAGTAAGGCAGAGAAAATTCATATATGAGGCCACTATATTTTTCTAGAGAGACCAAGACAAATGGAGAAAGGACTTACTCTGAAGCAGAGTTAGTGATGTTAACTGTTGTGTTTGCTGAGGAAGTTCAGGTCATACTTGCTTCCAAATCCTTTTACTTTGTTGATTCATTATTCTTTAGTGCCCCATCTAATTTAATCTAATCTTCCAATCTTATTCAATCTGATTCTTTAGTGCCCCATCTTATTCAATATGATCTTCCATATCTAAGTGGTTAGTGGAGCTACAAGAGTTCCACTTCACCTATATAATAGAGGATAGTACAAGAGCTGCCTTGGCTGACATATTAACATTGAGAAAAAATCCTTTGGTGCTGGGGAGGATATAGTAAAGCAAAAGAAAGTACCCAAGTGGAGATAACCTGAAGAAAATTTTTCTAATGCATATACCCTATTTTTTAATGGAGCCTTCCAGGGAAGTTCAAGGGTAGTCAGTGGTGGAATTGTTTTGCTAGATCCTGAGGGTATATTAGTTTACCAAGAAGGGATCAAGCTCTAAGTGCAAATTAGTAATGAAGCTAAATATGCTACATTGGAATATGGGTTGCAACGGTGTTTAAAGAAAGGGATTAATAGACTGATTGTTAAAGGTGATAGCTTGTTAGTTATTAAGCAACTTCAGACTATTTAGAAGGCTAAGAATCCCAAATTGAAGGAATGGTGTTTTTAGATTAGAAAGATGCTATAGAGATTCCAAGAGGCGCACATCCAACATGTTAAGAGGGATTTTAATTAGGTTGCCGATGCATTGGCAAGAGGAGGGTTAGGAAAGGATTTGGATATACATGGCTGTGGCTCACCCCACCTATATTGGAAGGGAAAATCTTCAAGAGGTTGAAGAGTTCTTGCATACTGGTCAGGTACCTTCAAGTTTGGCTAAAAAATAGAGGTATGACTTCATTAGAAAGGCTTTGCAGTATATTTTTATAAATGATCAGCTTTACATGAAGGGAAAGGATCTGATATTGAGAAAGGTTCCAACCAGAGAACAAATCTTTGCCATAATGGCATCATTCCATGAAGGGGTCTGTGGAGGACACTTTACTTTGAAGTTGACTCTAAGGAAGGTTCTAACACAACACGGTATGTATGGCCTAGTATGAGGAGGGATATTTACCATTGGTGTAGAAGCTGTGAACCATGTTAGAAGCAGGGAAGAAGAGTATTTCACCATGAGTTGAGGAAGACCATCATTTCTTATGGAGATTTTGAAAAGTGGGGTCTAGATGCTATTGATCCTTTACCCAGCACAGCAAGGAGGAAGACTTATATCTTGACAAGTGTGGATTATTTGACTAGATGCGCTGAGGCCAGATGTGTCACCAACATTTCTGCAAAGGAAGTGGCCAAGTTTGTATTTGAGGATATTTATGCAAGATTTGGTATGGCGTTGGAGTTATTGATAGATCACGAACAGGGTTTTAGGGGTCAGATTGTTTAAGAGCTGATGCAAAATATGCACATTATCCACCGATTTTCAATCCCTTATTAGCCATAGTGTAATGGATTAGTGGAGAGGTTTAATGAGGAGTTATGTACTATGTGACAAAGTGTCTTGAAGAGCATCCTAAGTAGTGGGACTTCCATGTATCATCTGCTTTATGGGCTTATAGAGAATAACCATGAGGACAGCCATAGATTTTTCCCCCTATCACTTGGTTTTTGGAAAAGAAGCTCTGATGCCTATTGAAGTGGGAATCCCTAGTCTTCAGTTTCTGCTGAAACATTAGGAGAGGAACATAGATGAGTATGAAGAAAGGCTACTAGACCTTCAGGAGCTACACCTAGCTAGGGAGAGGAGGCTTTGGACCATTACATTCACCCGAGTAGTAGAAGAGATGAGATTTTCAATGAGGGTGAAAGATAAAGGAATTAGAGAAGGGGATATGGTTTTGAGATACATCAACAACAGGTTAGGCAATCTATTAATTCTTATTTCTAAACTCACTGAATATGTAACTGCTCCATATGGGTGATCGAACAAGATAAAGCACAGGAATATGGGATGAAGAAAGGAAAAAAGCTTTTTCTAGTTGGATAAGATAATACTTTTCAAAACAAATTTCAAATTAGATGAGAAGGCCCTTTTAAAGTGATGCACATCTATGAGAATGGGAGTTATTAGCTTGATGATCTGGATGGCCAGCCCCATGTCAATATAGTAAATGACTACAGATTAAAGCCTTATTGGTGTAGGATCATGAGAGTCCAAAAAGATTCTGAAACAAAGGAGGAAGGTTTACTACTGAAGAAGCTACTACTGTAGCATACGATGAAGATGAACTAGTTTGTTGGGATCTTAATATACTTTACCAGTGCATTTGGTTGAGCATGAATGCTTCAACTATGGGGGGGTTTGGCAAAAGATGATGGGAATTTTCTAAGGACCATGGAAGATTCCCATGGAAGATGCTCACCCCAACCCCAAGAAGAGAAAAATAACTCATTTACATGGTTAGGGACTTTAGGAGATAGGATTTTGCATGAGCATTTGATTATATTGGAACTCAATGTAATAAACTGCTACTAGCCGACAATTTGGCGAGTAGGTAGGAGTATGCATGAGGATTAGCGAAGATATGCAAGTAGATAGGGGCAGGAGAAGCGACGAAAGGGAGGTTGGATTGTGTGAGGGCCTTGGGACATTGTGCTGAGAGCTCGCTACTAAGAGAGCTTGCTCTGGTCTTGTGAGTTTGTTTTTTTTGCAGTCTGAGTGATTCTTTTATGTTAAAGGTGATGGGGGTATGTAGAGGAGACTTGGGATCTGTCCAGAGCATCTATCCAGAGTAGGGGGTTATAGTAGGGGAGGGTGTTTTATGTGGCAGCTAGTGTCCTAGAACCTCCTATATGCACCATTGTTAGATACTTGGGAGAATCAAGGATTGCTCAAGCTATTCCCATTGTACCAACCAGTCAATCCTATGGATATTTTTTGCAATTAAGAGATTTATGATCTTACGAATATCTTAGAATACATGTTTGGATTTCCTTGTGGTCATTTGAGAGAGTTTCTTTTCATTATTTCCTTCATTTGCTCAAGATTGAGGATTATTATACATTAGAGAGTCTTTTTTAAATATCAAGAAAATAAAATTGTGTGATATCAAGGCTTTCTTATGTTGTTTTGATTCAATCCTATGTTGTATGGGTAGAGTTATTTTGGTTCAATCCTATGTTGTATGGGTAGAGTTCTTTTGGTTATGATGCTATAGGAGGTGAGAGCTAACTCTGGTTGAATTGGGCTTGGGACAATTAGCTTGAGGTACAGGTCTAGTTCTGTGTTAGCCAGGCATCAAATTATTTAGTAGGGGGTTCGGGGATCATGTTCTGATCTATTTGGGTTGTTTGGAAGTGATTCTAAGGTACATCTAATAGTTTTGGGTTTATCTGAGGACAACTCTCAGAAAGCTTGGGTGTCTTATAGGGATTCTCTGTTAGAAGTCAGACCACTTGTGGTCAGATGGTTGCTTTTGAGGATTGGAGTTGGTGTTATTTAGGTACTTTGAGGTTCCTGTGGTTCTAACTAACATAAAAGGAGAGAAAATTGAATTGGTTGGGGTCAGCAATTAGCTGTACTGACCCAAATAAGTAGTATCAACATAGTGAATTCTTTGTCAGTTGGAGATCAGTAGCATTAACTGACAACTAGAGGGTTTGAAGTCAATATCTTGGTGATTCTTAGGGTTCTTGAAGGTGGGAGGATCCCAAAGGATACATAGAGGATTTCTTTTTGGTCTAGGTTGGCCATCATAATTCGGAAGCAACACCAGACTAGTGAGTGCCAACTCAGGAGTGTAGTTGTCCAGTTAGTGATTAGTTGAGAAAAGTAGGTCAATTCTAAGAGGTTCTAGGGTAGTGATTTGGAGTCAGCTGATAGTAGAGGACAACTAGAGGTTCTTGATAGAAGCATTCTGATAGGATACAAAGGAAATACTTCGGAGGTAGTTTTTAGTCAACAGAAGCTATATTTGTTAGCAAAGTGGTTGCAAGATTAGGGTGCCCAGCTTTGTCCACTCAGGCACCCTATACACAGTAAAAGAACAAGCATTTGTTTACCTTTAGTGGCCAATTTCTCCTAGCTAATGAATGAATTTCCTTTCAAGTTCTTTTGTTGGAACATCACATGCAAAGTTGTCCTCATGTCTTTAGGTACAAAGTTAATGTATACACCCTGTCCCAAATTTGGATCGATTCCATAAAATGCTAATATCTTTTACATATAAACTCGTATGAGATTCCCACTTTGAACCTTACATATTCACATAATATAGAGATTAACTTGATTTTTAAAGAAAATTTTAAGCTATTTTTCTATTTTCTTTAAATATCTCAAGGTCTTTACAGTGTTATAATATATGCCACTTTTTGCACCCAGAATAATTACCACTTAAAATGCTCGGTCTTGTAGACAAGAAGAGTGGTAGATAGTGAGATGATAGTAGAATGTGGTGGTTAGTGAAAATTGCAAATACAATCGTTGGAGTTTTAATGGTCTCTTTTCCAAAATTCTTTTAGGCTATCAAAAGGCCTGCAAATATTAATAATCTAATTAGTAAAATTATATTTTTGATGTAAATCATATAAAACCTATACATGCTAGCATACTTGTAATGGTGCATCTATGAAAAAAAATTGGATCACTCTAAGTATGGAAAGATCATTTTTTATCACGTCATATTTTTTATTAATCAAAATAATTTGTATTAATTTAAGTTATATTGGGTTAATTATTTGAGTGCATGTATATTTTCTATTAGTTCAAGATCTCATTTTGAAGTACCTTTCCTCCCCAAAATTTCTCTCCAAGCATTGTCCTAGTCTAGCATAAACTGAAACGGGGCACCCTCATCTTGCAACAGCCCAGCATGGGTGTCAGTTGTAGTTAGTTGAAGGTTTCTAGAGAGTGATAAAGGATGTTTGAGGGCGATGCTGATCCCAAAGGATAAACTAAGTCAACACTTGGATGCTTTTGGGAGGCTGGGAGGGTCCAGAAGTGGTCTTTGGTGTTAGCTAAGACCTAGGGGCTATTAATTGGGTGTGTGGGGGAGGGTCCAAAAGTGGTCTTTGGTGTTAGCTAAGACCTAGGGGCTATTAATTGGGTGTGTTGGTGTCTTATAGTGTTGATTTTGTTGGGATGTGTTGCTTGAGTTTGTCCCCTCCCATAGTGATGTGCTTCAAGTGGATCTATAGCGACTATTTTCTCTGAAGCCATAAGCGTGTATGTCATATACGGCACTGTTGGATGAAAATCATCGTGATAAGGTTACGAATTCATCATTTGTAATGTTTCACTTAGAATTTTGGGTTCACTCAAAAAATCTCGCTCAGGGTTTGGGAATCCCTGGTTGAACACACTTACCTTTGATCTCAAGTGAATGGCTAAGATTAGGTTGAACACACTTACCTTTGATCTCAAGTGAATGGCTAAGATTAGGTTGAATACACTTAGCTTTGATCTCAGGTGAACGACACTGTGCATACTTCTCTATCTTTTTCTTAGAAGGACCTCCCTTACTCGAGCTTACTGCCTTGCTAGCCAAGAAGTCTAGAGCCTCTTCTTTGATAGAGGAGTTGGAGAGACTCCCTCCTTTCTCCTCTTTGTTGCTCTTCATGATGCAAGATGACCCCACCTCTTCAACAACCTCTTTTGCATGTTGACAAGCATGCTCTAAAGATAAAATTGATGATAAAAGAAATAAGTATTATAATGCCCAAACCATGACAAATCTTAAATGGTTAAATAGAGAACACCTTTGAACAGTGATGCCTCCACTTTTGGATACTCCCCAGTGCGCTAATCAAGCCATCAAGGGAAATACCTTTTCTCCCAACCATTTATGCCTCAATCACAGATCAATGAGGGGAACATAGAAGAGTCTTACGCTGTGTCTGCCCACTCCTCGACTATGTCTAGGAGGTTTTCAATGACATTCTCATCATACAAATTTTCTAGCCAACTTGAACATAAACTAAAAAAATGGTTAAGAAACCATTCCTACAAATTCCTAAAGACTCTCTAAAAGGGGTGTTCTCATTTACCAATACAAGACTCTCTTTGAGATCTCCACAAGCTTGGGATGGCCACTTTTATCTCTCATATTCTTCATTTTGATCCATAGCTCACTAAATGTCATATATGAATGTGCTCTTTTCATGCTCGGCCCCAAACCAAGTGTCAAATCCATCTTGTAACCCATCTCCATGCTCATCTTTCAATTTACGAGATTGTGCATGCACACTACACTAATACACCTCCTTTTTAATATGTCTCCTAAACTTCTATGCATTGGAGTTCCTTTTGGAGATAGGATACTTGAGCTTCATAGTAGCCATGGCATGCAATATCTCTTTCTTCATGTATATTAAAGCTCAACTAGAACTTACCACTCCATTGAGTTCTCACCAATCATTTATTATGTAGAAGAACATACCTCGGGGTGGTATATGGACAGAAACCAAGGAGTATAGCTTGTCTTTGGGGTAATATCTACTAAGTCCTTCGTCTACTCATATTACTTAAACCGTTGGCATTTCAACAAAGCTTACTTCAAAGGATTTCTCACTAAAAAAATAGCAAGAGAGATACAAGGGGCAGAGGAAGGAAACAATAAGATTATATGTACCCATTTCAAAGAGATCATGCACTATCTGGAAACTTGTAATTGTTTTGTGTAATATGTGATGCCAGAGAATAAATCATTCGTGATGTTGATAATGCATGTTGGAGAGCATAGAAATCATGTTCAACATGGTCTTGTAAAGTCTTCATTGGATGATACTGCAATGATGTGGTTAAGATGGATAAGTAGGTAGGACCTAGGAAAATCCAGATGACCATTTCAAAAGAGAGCTTGCTGTTAGCATTCATTAGGGATGAGGATGTTATGGAATCATACATGGTTGGGGAAAAAGAGTTGCGTGGATTTTTTGATAAAATAGTGCTAGTAGTCCAAGAGCAAACATATGTTTTCATTAGCTTTAAGATTCCCATCTACTCTATCAATAGATAGTTCTTGGTAAAATTTATTTGCTCTATGTATAATTGTAGGTTCAGAAGAATAGTAGCCAAGTCCAAGAAAAAAATGCATCTTGCTAGAAGTGGATTTGATGGAATAATTTTCCTCCAAAGATGGATAGCTTATCCTTTTATCCATGGTAGTAGATTTCGTGGGCAAGGGCAAAATGATAGATGCTTTTTATTCAACATGTCAACAATAGGCTTTGATTTTGGTGTAGAATTGGTAAATAGAATGCATCAAGATAGTAATGGTGACCTAAAATATGCTTGGGTGATGTTTGATCATACCCATAGAGTCCAAAGATGGATTACCATGGTAGCTCATGTCTATGTTCCAAGGTATGTACTATAATACTACTTTGAATGTTTCTGGTCGTTATGGACTTATGTGTTATTCTTATCCATGGTTTTTTTTCAACTCCAAAGTGCTAGGATGATGCCATGTGTAGAGGACACCAGAAGTTAAATTCTATTCTAGGAAATGATTAGCAACACCATGCAAAGACACGGATTCCAAAGGGATAATTTTTATGGCTTCATGGCTACTGGGGAGTCATATTAGTATTTAATAATGGGTACATGAAGACTCCACTCAAAGGTTAGGAAAGAAGTTGCCCCTTCTATTGGAAGCAAAGCTTGAATGAACATACAAAAAGTACATTATGCAAGAATACCAATATGAACACAAAACAATGTGGGATAAATGGAGGCTCTGTGTGAATAAATAACAGGATTTGAAGGTTAGTGAGGATATTTTCAAAGCATGGAGAGAGGGTATGTCCTTGGAAGATCACATAGGAGCATTGAACTCTTGGCTTCCATGGTGGCGGGAGGTGCGCATTGCTCACAGGGATAATCTAATGAGTTTGGTACGTTTATTATTTAATCTTGTACAAACCTGGTAGAGAGTGTTCATGGTAGCTAGCTGGTAGGAGAAGGATATAACTCTTAGATATCCTTATATGAATCATGTGTCTCTAACATGGCCAATGCAATCTTGAAAAGTTTGAAGGAACATGCTACATACTTGGGCTAGCATGTGGGGTCAAGCCCCGATTTGGAGACATTGGGTGAGAGGTCAGTAAAGAGGGCAACACCATCCCCAACTAATGTTGTTTGTATAGTCAAAGAGGTAATGGCTAATACTCCCCTTTATGGTGCTCCACGTCCTCTACATGGGGATTGAGAGATCGTCCAAAGAAAGAAAAGTAAATCAACTAATGCAATTAACCTAGAGGGCAATGAGTCTCATCACAACCAGGCTATATAATGGTGAACAAGCAAAGAAAATATCAGGGGAGACCTTAAAATCTTAACTTCAGAACCCCTAACAAACTAGAAAGGTGTAGTTACATATAGGAATGAACCCACCATAAGAGGGGCTAGGACAATAGTTGAGGGAGAAAGAAATGAAGAATCACATGGCTCTATGGTCATCGAACATGATGTGCCATGATGAGATAGGGAAATAAGGAGAACACGTGTTGGTTGCAAAATAACATGTACGAGGTCACATATGCTATTAGAATTTTGAGAGAATGCTATTATTGGTAACATGTATTATTGACATTTAAATGGTGGTCACTTTTAAGACAATGCTATAATTTTTAAGACAATGTATGATTGACTTTTAAATAGTGTCACATGTATTATTGACATTTAAATGGTGTCACTTTTAAGACAATGCTATAATTTTTCACATGTATGATTAACGTTTTATTGGTGTGAATATATAGTTGTTCAAGATGGGACAACTAGAGCCATGACTTGTTTTTTATTATGTCCTCCCCATCACTAAGACAATGGTAATTTTTTAATTAAGTCCTTAATGCCCTATACATCCATGTTTAGCCTTCAGGATACATTGACACTAGCTTCAAAGAATCCCATTTAGTCCATGCTCTTTGTTCAAGAACAAAAATGCTAACCTACAAGATGTGAATGGACAACGGAAGATCAATATTGCCCAGAAGGTATTTTACAACTGCCTCATTCTTCACAATTACTTGAGGTACAAGATGAAAATATGTTGTATATATTTCATGTTCCATATGTTACAAGAATAACAAGTATGGATACATTGACACCAACTTCAAAGAATCCCATTTAGTCCATGCTCTCTATTCAAGATTGTTCAAGAACAAAAATGCTAACCTACAAGACGTGAATGGACAACGGAAGATCAATATTACCCAGAAGGTATTTTACAACTGCCTCATTCTTCACAATTACTTGAGGTACAAGATGAAAATATGTTGTATATATTTCATGTACCATATGTTACAAGAATAACAGATTTTATGTTGAGATATCAAACTTAACTAGTGCTATGGCGGACATTGGTGACCCGCCTCCTAGGTGACAGCTTCCGCAGTTATGCCACTAGCATGGTTGATGCAATTATGGTTGAGATGCCATGAGTGGATGATAGGTTGTGTGACAGCCACTTTGGAGTACTAGAGTTATGGCATAGACATAGCGCTAGCTTATATAGTCGGGGTTCACACTATAGACCAACCATTTTGTATGTTGTTGTAGGAGAGTACTTTTCCTTTATGTATTTACTCTTATCTTTTAGTTATATATTTATAGAGAAGAGAAGAAGATAGAAGCAACTTTAGCCATCCATCTCTCTCTTATGTCTTGCACTCTCTTATGTGTCCGTGTGTTTGCTTGTAAGGAACTCAAGCTCTCTCTCTTCCCCTCATTCTCTTTATGGTATCAGAGAGCTCCAGTTCATGTGAGAGCTAAGGAAGCAAGAAAGAGGAAAGAATAAGCAAGCAAGGAAGTGGTACAGGGGTAAGAGCATCACCATCTCTTTCCCTTCTTGGTTTAGGTACAACACCCCCCTCGGTAGCTCCGGGAGCTACACATCTCAATTGAGGAGCTGCCTTTGCAAGCTTGGAGGTGCCTATGTGGTATGCACACTTTGTACTACGTGTTTTCATCTTGAAACATGTTTCGGGTGCATCTTGGTCTCCATTTTGTCACTGTAAGGTATTTTTGGCAGTTTCGAGAAGTTCTAGTTGAACTCTCTCTGGTCGAAATCAAGTTATATTACAGTGCAACAGTGCATTTGGGGAGTTCAAACACTGTTTGCACATGTATTATTGACATTGGGTGTATGTACACATAATTTGGTCAAATCTAGTGACCTACAGGTTGTGCTGAAGATATTGCTCTGTTATAGGTTGCATACGTAAATTATATATTATAGGTTTTGGAAGTTCAGAATGCCCAATTTCCTTATAGGAAAAGAATTTTGGGACTATGTCGAAGAAGACAATGAGGAGCCTCTTGAGTTGTCTGAAGAGAATGCCATTCCAAAAAACATAAAGGCACTCAAGGATTGGCACCGGGGTGCAAGGAAAGTCATGTACTGACTTTCAATTTATATTACAGCCACGACGATAGGACACATACAAGATGCCAACACTCCAGCAGTTGCATGGCAAAACCTGGTGTGCAGATGTTCCAGACTAACTCAAAGGCAAGAAAATTGTAGCTAAAACAAGAGTTGCATACTGCGAAAAAGAAAAGCATGTCTATCAATAAGTATGCTTTAAAGATTAAGGGCATTATTAAATCCCTTGGGTCTATTAATGTATCGATGGAAGATTATGACTTGGTAAGTGTCTGTTTGAATGGGCTTGCAAAGAGAACAAGCCAT
The DNA here is from genome assembly GCF_041138505.1 of Cibotium barometz. Taxonomy (NCBI): domain Eukaryota; kingdom Viridiplantae; phylum Streptophyta; class Polypodiopsida; order Cyatheales; family Cibotiaceae; genus Cibotium; species Cibotium barometz. The sequence continues at coordinate 17,459,057 of NC_141088.1, read as the reverse complement.
TCAAGACCTCCATTACAGTCAAGGAGAATATTTCCAACTTTCGAGACTTAGTGTCTATGCTGATCATAGAAGAAAAGGCTTTAGGTGAGGACTCTTCTTCACAAAGCAAGAACACATAAGAACAAGCCTTCTACTCCAATTCAGGTAGTAGAGGCAGAGGTAGAAGTCGTGGTTGAGGCCAAGGTGGTGGTCAATAAGCAAATCAGAATTTTGAACAACAACAATCCAATGATTCACAACAACAATCATACACAGGTGGAAGAGGCCAATCTAGAGGCAGGGGGAGCCAAAGAGGTCGAGGTGGTTGGTAAAGAAATTAGAATGCAAATAGTATAGAGTGCTATTATTGTGGCAAACTAGGGAACATGGCAAAGGACTACTATAAAAAGTAGAATGACATTAAAAGTGGAAAGTTACATTAAAAAGTGGAAAGTTACACCAGCAAGGCAACTATGCATCATCTAGTAAACAAGGACATGGTAAACAAGGACATGATGATAGAAGTGAGCATCTGTTTGTGATGCAGCACATGCTCAGCTCCATCACATGATATGTGTAAGGATCTCAAAATACATGGTATGTGGATTCTGGTGCCTTTAACCACATGACCAGTCATGCTAAGTGGTTTAGAGACATGCAAAAAATAAAAAAACCGGGTTATGTAGAAATAGGTGATGATAGTACGCATTCCATTGTGTATGTTAGTAAAGTGCCATTGTCTATGCAGGATGTTGAAATGAACTACTTAGTACATATACTTCATGTTCCAAATATTACAAAGAACCTAGTTTCTATTGGTGGACAGATGGTTGAGTAGGGCTTGTAAGTGAGATTTAATCCTCAAGGATGTTTTGTGGAAGACTTCAAAAATCAAAATCTCTTCGTCGAAGAGGGTAACAAAAATGGCAGGATGTTTACTTTGGAGATGTGAACATGCCTGAAGTAATGTAGCCATGTTTGCGCATGGAACAGGTGTCATTGCAGATATTCACATATGGCATAAGCGCATTGGTCATGTGAATGTACAGTGACTAATGCCTAATGTTTGCGCATGGAACAGGTGTCATTGCAGATATTGACATATGGCATAAGCGCATTGGTCATGTGAATGTACAGTAACTAATGCCTATATATAGGCCCAAAATATTGTTGCAGGTTTGTCAAAGTTTAAGGTTGATGGTATGCACAAATTATGTGAAGCATGCTAGCTTGGTAAGCAAGACAAACATGCTTTCCCATGTGAAAAGCATGTCAGTGCAAGGCCATTAGATGTCATACATTGAGATGTATGGAACCGACCAAGACTACAACAATTGCGAGTTTCAGTTATTATGTTACATTCATTGATGACCACATTAGAAAAGTGTGGGTTTACTTTATGAAGGGGAAAAGTGATGTGTTTGCTCACTTTCAGAGATTTAAAGCCTTGGTCGAGAAGGAAAAATGCATGCAAATAAAATGCCTGAGATCAAATGGTGGGGGAGAATATTTCTCCAATGAGTTCAACGATTTCTTGAGGAAGCAGAGAATCAAGATACAATTTACATGTAGGTACACTCCACAATAGAATGTCCGCAATAGAATGGTGTTGTACAAAAAAAAACAGGCACATTGCAGAAGTGGCACATGCCTTGATGGATGCAAAAGAACATGCCACATTAGTTTTGGGTAGAAGCAGTAGTAACTACTGTTTACATTATGAATAGGACACCCATTACAGCTATTCATGGAATGACGCCTGAACAAAAATTTATAGGCATAAGACCGGATGTGTCTCACTTGAAAGTGTTTAGCTTTATTGTGTATGTGCATGTTCCTAGATGAAGTGAGAATAAGGTTGGATCCAAAGGCAGAGAAATGCATCTTTATGCTATGGAGCACAAAGGTTATAGATGTTATAATCCTACTACTCATGAGATGCAAGTAAGAAGATATGTTGTCTATGACGAGATGAGTAGCGGGTATGCGCTAGTAGTGAAGGCAATAGAAGATGTAGATGTAAGAAGTGCTGATGTTGCACCACATGTAGAGCATAAACCACAGGTGCTTAGTGGACCTGGAGAGTCCTCTAGCAGTGGATCCAATGTTATCCCATGGTCAAGAAGGTTGAGGAGAGATGCAAGTACACATATATCATGTAGAGGGAAGGAAAAGGTAGATCAATTTTTTGTGCCTGATCTGTCAACATATCACTCATATGTGGATAGTGACTCTAGCGACTTTGAGCATAGCCTTGATGAGAAATTTAGCATCCCATCTATGGTTACTCATGGTGTAAGGAGAACGCGGGCTATTTTTTAGCACACCTAGCTGATCCAGGTGTACATAGGTCTATGAGGGTTAGGTACCCTGTTGAGATGGATATACATCCCATCATTATGCTTACATGGTTAAAGAAATATAGGAATTGGAGCCCACTCGTTTTGATTAGGCACTTGGAAATAAGAAATGAGAAGATGCCATGAATGAGGAGGTGGCAGCATTGGATTCAAATGCAACATGGGAGTTAGTGCATTTGCCTAAGGAAAAGAAGGCAATTGGATGTAAGTGGGTGTATAAAGTCATGCATAACCCTGATGGTTCACTGAGCAAGTATAAGGCAAGATTAGTTGCCAAAGGCTATGCACAGACTTATGGCATTGACTATGAAGAGAATTTCACTGGCCCCATTGCAAGAATGGCAACCATGAGAGATTTCATTGCTATGGCTATAACAAAGGGTTTGTATTTACATCATATGGATATAAAGAATGCCTTCTTGCATGGTAATTTGTAAGAAGAAGTTTATATGATGCAACCACCAGGGTACGAGAGCGATGCACAGCCAGATTTTGTATGTAGGTTATGCAAATCCTTGTATGGGTTGAAGCAAGCATCCAGAGCATGGTCAAACAAGATCGGGGAGTATATTGTTACCATTGGATTTTAGATATCCAATGTAGAGTTTTCACTTTATGTGAGAAAGATAGATAGAGGGATCATGCTATTAGTTATCTATGTGGATGACTTGATTATTACTGGTGATAGTGATGTTGACATAGATGATGTCAGGAGGTTTTTAAAGTTTGAGATGATTCTTTGTTGGAAGAAAATCTTCCGACTCAGGATTATGTGAACGGAAACATACGGAGAATATTGGTAAGGTTCATCCGTTCGAATTGGGCGATTTGGTCGGAACATATTAAAGCAAATGAATATAGCAATCACTTACAAGACGATAAGACACATGGGGTTTGCCTTTTGATGAGAGATTAGGAGGAATTAATCATGATTAAGAAGAAAGAATGGCCAAAAGCTATAAAAACAGAGATACATAGAGAATTGCAGTTTTAAATCCATATAGGCTGTGCAAAAAAGGATTATATAGGTGCGTAGAGCTTAAAGAGAGCTTCACGCCGATATAAAAACTTTCAAAAATGGACAACCGAGCAAAAAGTTATGAGCATTTTACTACAAGACTATAAAACTGCCAAAATTCGCCTAAAAATTAGCAACTTTGGGAGAAATTCTGATCATCAATGAAGTAAGGGATTAAGAAATTAGTTACATGAGTGGAAAGAGCATAGAAAGAGCTTTCTAGCCATATGATCAATTTAAGAAACCAACACCCGAGTGATGAGTAATTACCGGTTGAAATTTGGGTATTGCACCACAAAAACTGCACTTCCCTCTCTTTGCATGAAACCTCAATTTTCACATAGCCTCTTGCCTCTCATCTCCTTCATGATTCAAGCTAGAGGGTAAGGGTTAACATTGCTCAGCGGACAATCGTGAAGATTTACCTATGGTCCCCAAAGTCTTTCCACATGCTCATTACCGCTAAAACCATTGGTACCTCCAAAGGAGGGTGGCAACAAGGCAAGGGCTACCTTGAGAAGTCACAGGCCCGCCAAGATAATAACTCCTTATCCCCCTTATCATGAATCATCAAAGAGGTCCAAAATTGGGTTAAGCATGAGGAGCTAATGCTAAATGAGACATTCACATGTAAAGAGAGTGTTTGAATAAGGGTTTGAAAGATAAGAGAATGGCAATGACACAAAATGCTCAATTGAGGAGGCTCATTCCTTGATTTGAAAGGGAGAGGAGGACTCCTTTTATAGGTGGAGAATCACCCTCTCTTCCATTGTTACAAATTACAACATAAAAATGTTCAACCCTTTAGTGACATAAGGGTAGATGTCACCATCAATTGTCCTCTTAGGCTAAGTCTTCTATTGATTATTAAATTGAAGACTTTTTGACTTTGAGAGTGTGATGAGATAATAGCCAAGCCTAAGTGGCGTGTAGGTGGAGATCCCACTTACACATGGCGGAATTCTCCTCTTCCATGTAGGCATTCTAGAAGAATCTTTCCCAATTATGCACCTACACACACTCCTCCACATGCCTTCCACACTCCCCAACTTGTTGCCTTATGGTGAATACCATATTAATAATACAATTAAAATCCATGTGAGCATGAAGGCCTACTTTTATTTTCCACATCACTAGCCTATCTACCATACCAAAGTATTTATCAAGCATACTTGTGGCATTTACAATGTGTGCACCCTAAATCAAGTAAAACCATTATATTTGAAGATAGAATGATGTTATCGGGGTAGCCGCCAAGCCACCGCATCACCATGCCGTTATTCCATTGTGGGCGCCGCAATCTTCTTGGACAAGCTTCCACCTTATTACCATTGAAAAACCATCAAAATATGCACAAAATTGACAATGAAAGATATCAATTTTTCATGTCACACTATAATCATCTATCATATGAAAAATAAGAGGAACCTTCAAGTGCAATATTAGAGATCATCTATCAATTTGATAGAAAAAAAGAAAGAACCTCCAAGTACAATAGTACTCATCTTTCCATCATAAATACTAGAATTGTTCCTAAAAGTAGAAAAGGTTTTCAATGGTGCTTACCCATTATGCAAGCTTCACATACATCTCCACTCTCAAAAACTTATGCCAAATTCTCAGCTAGCTTAACTTATTGCATCTCTGAAAGAGTTTGCATATACGGATGCTCATATCTCTAATGCCAAATTTTGTTGCTACCCAATGGATAAGACTCCAAATGTCGAAAGCTCATACTATTATTTCCTCCAAATACCCTTTGCAATAACCTTGTTATCTTTGTCAATAATGAAAGCATGGTTCTTGTCAAATTGAACTTTCATGACATGGTCCATAATGGCAAGATAGAAAGGAGTCTCCTCTTCATGTCTAGAACCCAAAAACAAATTTTGAAAGTTTTTTTGTACAACCCTTCTTTACACATAAGCGAAATAGTACTTGATTCTTTCATTGAGCTATTTGCATCACTTCCCATTTCCAATATGATTGTTTGTACAACCCTTCTCTACACATAAGGGAAATAGTATCTCATTCTTTGATTAAGCTATTTGCATCACTTCCCATCGCCAACATGATGCCATATCCCATCGGCTTTAGGGAGCAATACCAATCCTTGTGATGAATCATACATCTAGAAGCCCCACTCTCCCACGATCTAATAATCATCATGTTTTTACCAAGAGCTTTCTCATTACACACACTTGGCAACAAACAACTATATTTCTATAGTTTTTTGGCATTGCCATGCTTGGCCACTGGCCTGCCTTTTTATGCATTTCTTTGTCTATGTAACCTTTTTTGTTATAATAAAAAGATTTAGCCTTTTTCTATAATTTGAAAATCCTTACCCTTATTCTTTGTGTTGGAGAAAGTGTGGTCACCACCATTGTAACTTTGATCCTCTTCAATGTCACCTAAGGAGTTTTGAACCAATTGGTCTATGGCTTACTCTTCTATAGGATCAAGGTCATCTATGTTCTCCCCTTCATTAGATGTGCTTGTCTCTCCATAAGAACTTGATGACCTTTCCCCCCTCAGGCCTAAGTTTGCCTTAATTGGCTCTTGGATTTCAACATCAACTCCATCATTATGACTCTTTGGTTCTTCTTCTAACTGGGAGACAAAGAGATGCAGATGCTCTTTACACCATCATCCATGAAGATAGCATGCTAACCAAGGGGTTCAACATGTCCATCTCTAGAGCAGCATGGGCTTTATTGCAGTAGAGCTAAAATAAGACCATGAATCCCTCAAGGTTTCAAACTCTCAAAAATAAGTTTCAGCAACAAAGAGAATGTGAAGAATCAGGTGGAGGTGTTTCTGACTGGGTTTAAATATTTCTATAAGTGGACGGCTATAATCGGCATGCACGTGCTCTTGTTGAGTCTCGTTTGTCACTATCTAAGGGTATTTCTACCTAAATATAATAATTTTGTTACATCTATGAACATTGGTATCAAGCTTACTCCTCTCACATTTGAGGAGTTCATCTCATTACTTCAATATGAAGAGATGTTCTCTTGTGTAATTGAGAATAAATGAAATCAATGCTATTTGAGTTTTTTTTTTTGTCCATGTGTTTTTATGCTATGTTTTATCCCCATGGCTTAGTAAATATAGACACTATTACAGATGGGCCTATTTTTTACATGTTTTTCAATGGAAATGAACATGTTAAAAAACCCCTAAAAGCGTCAAAGTTCTCTTTAGCATCGATATCAATTCCTCAAAACTTCCCCCAAAAACAACACCAAAATAAGGATGGAAATAAGTGTCAAAAGTAAAATTGGTTACACAACAGGTGTTTCAATGATTTTTCTGACTATAATCCTAACAAGTGTTTAGACTATTACTTCGACAGATATAGATTTTAAATTTTTTTGGCATAATGGTATATCTAAGTGCAATCTCGCAGCATTGAAGAGTACACACCAACAACTACAATCAAATTTTACAAAACATAGATTTTATTACTTAGAAGAAGTTACATAGCGTCTTTTATTTATGTTTACAATATATGCTCAAACATATGGAGCCAACAAAAAGGTACTTAAAGGCATTTCTCCTATATACATAGTGCCTGGCGAGAGCAAGGTTGAACCTAATCATCAGTGGACTCCGGATTTGGCATTGGTCCCTCTAGAAAAAAACATTCATAATGTGAAAACTCATAAATGGCAAGTGATGCAAAACTTTAGCATGGGTACAATGTATAGAGTGCTTAACATACCGACCACATCTGTCCAATTGAGATGACGCCCTCTCTTTCAAGTTTTTCAAGGAGAGAATCCACTCTTTGTTGTTGTGGAAGCAGGAAAACCAACCATAAATACTTATGTACATGAAATGCACATTATGCGAACAAAAGAGAGTGAGTGTACTATTAATACTTACGAAGTATGTGTGGAAAGTGTCCCAACCACCGCTCCCAAGATGTGGGCTGCCTACACTCTCCATCCACTTAGTTACGGCCTCCTCCTACTACTGCTTGTATTTATAGGGATTTGCATTATGCTTCCTGCACTCGTCATGAGTGTCAAAGAGGTGTTCCCTCACAAACCATGGGTGGGTGCTCATGCAGAGGGGTAGAAGCATCTATGGAGCCAGTGAGTGACAGCAACAAGCTGACAAGCAATCCCGTCTTCTACGAGACTGGAACTAGTTAAGCGAGGAGTGGGTGAGGTTTGTGTGACTTCCCATGGAGTGTCCGCCTGTCAGCGTGATTTGTGTGGTGGTGGGCTGTAATGATTGTGCAAAAGTGCCAGCCCTTGCCCCAAAGTAGACTTAAGCTCCAGCCCTTTGCTCCAAGCTCATTTGGGAGATGAAATCAAAAAACGGATCGGGGAAGATTGCCTATGGAGTAGGCTTGGTGGAGGTATTGGGGTTGTATACAGGTGTGTCATTGGGAGTGCGATCCGTGGTCTACACACACAAATAAAGGTGGTTATGTGTATGATTATGCAAGGGTGCCAGTGTTTAGCGTTTAGGGTTTTCATGCCATAAGCATGGATCATTATCATGCCCATGCGTATGCCATGACTCTAATAAAGAGAGGAGCATGGTCTTGAAGGATCTACCTACCTAAAGCCCACATCAAGGGGCAACATCAACATCAAGAAGATGCGTGTAAAAAAAAAAACTTAGGCAGCACATTTAGGACACTTACCGAACAGATTATAGTTAATTAGATTCTCGAGGGAGGGCTTGAGCAAGGGAGACCAAGAGAGAGCTTGAGCCTTGAGAGAAAATCAATGAAAACCCTACAAAATAAACACAAACAAGACATATTAGCAAGACAGTGAAATCACACACACACACACACACACACACATACAATTAAAGCAAGGGCAAAGGAGAAGGGCTGGAGTCTCAAAGGAGGGCTTGTAGCATGAGAGACCAAGGAAAACTTGTGAGCCTACAAAACAAAACATGTTAGCAATTTTTAAAGAGCACACACACACACCACAAACACACCACACAAAATCGTAATTAAGAGCAATGGAAAGGGCTTAGGATAATTCCTAAGGGATGGTGGGGAGGTGTAGAGAGGAGAAAAAACCTTGTAAATAAGCCACTTCTCCCAAACCTACAAAAATGCAAATAAGTGATCTAGCATCACTCTACTAAAAATCCATAGAGTTGAAATAAGCATCAAAATATTTGTCAAAAAAATCTTTAAAAATACATTTCTTGTTTTTCAACACTTATTTCGATGTTTATTTTGACTCCCACTACCTATCACTTCAACATGCAAATTCTCATTGAAAATTTGAAACTTTTTGGTGGCCCAACACCTTTCCATTTAAAATTAGAATGCACCCACTTGGTATATGCACATTATGTGTGCATATACTAGGAGGCTAACCCACATTAGGCTTGTGAGCATGGGAGCATAGGAAAAAGCTCTAGTGGAGCATGAGTTAGGACTAACCTTAAGGGTTAAGGTTAGGGTCAAGCATCCAAGGGTCACACATGGGAAATAGAGAGTCAAGAGTCACTTGAGGACCCTCCTATATAATAGGGGCATGGGGCACACTCAAAGGGGGCTTAGGCTATGGTCTCTTGATGTTATCTTCAGGCTAAGGCTATGTTATCTTGAGGCTAGGTTATGATATGATGTTCTCTTGTATAGATGATTATATCTACTCACTTACCATTTCACACTATAGCTACATGCTACTGGATTGGAGTTATACCTCTTGATGGTATGGGATATCAATGTAAAGGTATGATGTACTTCATTATAATTCATGTGTGCATCCCTTGGGCTCTCGGGGGGTGGTCAGGTGGATGAGATTATGCCTGATTCATGCATGTTTATGCATAACAATTATCTAGAGAGATCTTATGGTTTTAAAAGTGGTATCATAGTAATCTCTAGTTAATTGTTGTTATTTTTTCTTTCTTATTGTAATTTTTACATTTTTGAAGTAAATTTTAATATTTACTAAATAAAAATGTTATTTTGTTGATTTGTGTTGATGATTTGCACGTGGATCATCGATATGGTGGTTGGAACACGTGTTTCTTCTATTCAATGGACAAATCGACATTGCGGGGAAATTTCGTGAGTTTAACACTAGTTTGGTACCAAAATAGGACACTTAAGTGTCCTTTTTTGGGGGTTGCAAAAAAAAAAAATCAAACTCCTAATGTAGGCTTTAAAAGCCAAAATGCTTCATTGGACATGTAGAACATAACCCTATGCTTATGTAAAAAATGCTAAACATATAAAATGCCTTTTTATTTGAAAGTACATAAGCAACAAAGCAGCATATGTCTTGAAAATGAACATTTTTTAGGATTTTTCCAAATATGCAAGCATCATTCTCTCAAAAAAAAATCCAATGATATCAATAGCATTTTTCCCAATATATTTTGATAGCATACATCAGTCCAAGGAGGTAGAAGTTCACCAAAAAAATCATTTTCCTTTCCTAGAATTTTTTCCAAAAAAGTTGCATAAAATTAGCAAAAGTAACGCGTATTATCAAAACTCAATCACGCCACTAAAAAATAATGTAGCCCTATCAATGAGAATGTTGATTATTGGTTTTCATGCTTTAGATGAGATAAATAAGCCATAATTTGATGTGTATGACACTAACTTAGCCTCCACTTAAGTAGGTTCTTATCGCCTAGTTCTAAAAAAATTGTAAAAAATAAAAATACAAAATTTGATCATCTTTTATCAAAAACTAATCATAACTATGCTTGCACAAGTAGTCTACACCTATAGTTACAACAAATAATGCACTTACACAACTTTCCCCTTTGATGAAAATCAAAATTAGGCTCATAATTAGACATTTTATGTATTAAAAATAGGTTGCGCAAAAGGCCATGTATGAGAAGAGGCCCAAAAAGTGGATATAAAGTTTTGGAAAGTTCAAAACAAAGTAGTATTTACCCTATATAACATGGGTGCACCTCAAGTTTTACATTATTATCTTGCATATGGAAGGAGAAAAATTCATGCTCCACCTGTATAAAAAACATCATTTCAATATTAGCGAGCCAAAAATTTATCCAATAATTGTCGTTTGATGATTCCAGGATTTAGTTTACATCATGGGCTTTCCATCAAGCCAAGTTTCATGATCAAACTATGTCCCTTCTAAAAGTTATATCCAAATTACTACTATTTTTTGAAAACAGCAAAAATCATGTATTTTATCAGCATGTGTCTAAGAAAATTAAAATATTGCCTTGCAAAAGCTAAGAAAAGTGCAATTTAAAAATCTCAAGGATTTTTTGGGTCTTGAGGAACATCTGTGGATGTTAAGCATTTCAAAACTCTTAATAGATTGCCCATAAAAATTCAAGAACTTTTCAGGACACTTTAGTGTCTCAGGACACTTAAGTGTCCAATTACAGAACTAGTGTTAATGCTATTTTTTTCTATTTTTGGTAGCTTAAAATAAGCATTAATGGAAATTTTTACCAAAATACCACATATTCTATTATGGATATTTTTGGTAGAATGAATTCTCTAATTTTCTACAATTTCTAGAAATTTTTTCTTAATTTTTTAGAAAATGTTTGAGCATTTTTATGGTTTAAAATATATTTTATTTTTACGAGGTTTTTCGCCGGTATACTATCAAATTTCTGTCGATTTTCTGCTAAAATGCAGTAGGGGGCAGCATGTTGATGCATGGAATGCTCTCCCATGTGCGTGGGACCCTCATCGCCTCTCAATTCTGATTTTTTCTTCTTTTTTCCTCTCCCGCTGTCGTGACGTGGGCGGTGTCGCTGGGGAAGTGCGAGACTTCTGGCTGTGAGAGTAGCTTTCAAATCCAGCAAGGAAACCAAACAGATAGCTCTTCAAGGAGCACCACCAACAGAAGCTGGTACCATCAAAGATCGAGTACCCAACTATACGTGCATCCTCAAAGCCAATATTGGACACATGATACATATAAAAACTGACATTAACATGGCTTGTCTCATCTCATATGGCTTTGCATTCCAGAAAATCACCTCATGGTATTCACATGAAAGTTACACATGGCTATCATGGAGCATCAGAGGCTCAACATCCAACAAAACTATATATCAAACCCAACATAGACACCTCATATACATGACCAAACCAACCATCTTATGGTTCCTAAACCCAAGAAAAACCATAACATTGTGACCCCATGATCTCTGAAAGACATAGATCTTTGGGTCAGCCATGCATCAGCTTCACACCCATTTGCATATCAATCTTTTGGGATTCAAGGGCTGCATTGTGCATCACTGCCTGTTTGGAATCCCTATATGTTAATTCCCTGAACTTGCCACAGCTTTGTGGCTGGAACATGAGAGAGCAATCATTTGTTTAAGAAAGCAGCAATTGTTTCCTTACTCGTGGCAAGTATCTCAAACCTGTTATCTTGGTACAGCAGCTAGGCCAGGCATCTCCTTTAACGCCAGCTCCCACACTTTATCTTGTAGCTGCTCTAGACCTTGCCCATAGGCGGCCTCTATACTACAGCCCACGAGTCAGCACCCTCAGTTGGCGTCCTCTGCATCCACTGTACTTGCACCACCTCACGCCCTTGTGGCCGCTGCTTGAGAAGCTTTCCCCTTTGTATATCTGCTGCTGGTCACAGTTTGTGAGTGTCTGAGAGCACCAGCAGCTCTACACGGCGATCTGCACACTATCCTGCGCTTGTGGCTACAGCTCGCCACACAAAAAACACACACGGACCTCCTCTGAAACAAGACCGCCTCTTTCCCTGCAGTTCAATCAGAGCTCTTGACACACAATCCTCTGCCAGGACGCTCTAGTTCCCTTGCGCTTATGTGTTGTAGACTAGTCGGCTTCCAGTCGAACCACATGTCTCTGCTCTCCACAAGAGAGGCCTACCACCTCTGCAGCCCGTCAGTCTTTCGACGAACAGCAGCTTCCTAACACGCCCAGGCAATCTTCATGGCTCGCCAGCAGCTTGCCTTGCATACCCATCACTCTGCGCCCCAGCCTGTCAGCTGCTTGGCCTCCCCTACCTCTTGTGGCTGTTGCCCGTCAACCCCCCATCAGGCTTCACACCTTCGCCTTTTTCTTTTTGTTGCGCCCCTCAGCGCCACCTTATTCCAGCCCGTTCCCCGTCTGCAGAATCTTCTTCCACACTCTACCCGGCCCTCTTCTAGCATGCGGGTGACCTGTTCATGGACAATTTGCCTTCCCCACTCCTTCTTACCTTCTTGCTCTGTTATGGTCTGCTCCCAGAGAGCTTCTTCCGGCGACTTCACGTACCAGGCTTCAGCAGCCTCCTCCCCACACACAAGGCTACACCTCCTTTCCTCTGCAGCAGCTGCCGCCCCCTTTTCTCTACCCGGCGGTTTTATCTCTAGGCGGCCACCTTCCTTCACGTGCTGGCCAGCTTCCAGACCTTCGAGCTGGCAATCCTCCAAAGCTCCACGCATGCCTCGTTTTTTATGGCCACATTTTATTATCATTTCTTTCATTTTTGCTTAAAACCCTATGGATGGCCATCATTACTTTATCCTTTTTACACTAAAGCTCAAAGCCATTACTTTATCCTTTTTACACCAAAGCTCGAAGCTACCTTGTCCTCTTCATCTTTATTTGCCCATGCTTCCATACCACTTCAAACACAGCATACGAGTGCCCACTCCATACACCTTCATACAGCTTCCAATGCCACTGTATCTGAGTGGATACCTTCCATATCTGTCCTTGCTACTCAGGGCCCAGATTCCACATAAGTTGTTCCATGAACATGCTTTCACTGCATAGACGTGCCACAGCACGACACCGCGTGTGAACGCCGCTTAATAGGCACAAGTTGATTAATTTTTTAATCATACTTAACTTTTCATTATGATTAATCAAATGTTAATTAGATGGTTAATCCTCCTCTCTAATTACAGAGAAGGAGGGGGTGGAGAGAGAATGGAATGGAGAAAAAGGAGAGGAGAGAGGGGAGAGGAGAGAGGACTCCCTCTCTCTCTATTTTTCTTGCACACAAGGGGGGGTCGCTGTAGGCGGGCGAAAATCGCCACCCACCCAAAATTTATTTTTATAAGGTTTTAAAAAAACCTTATTTTTATAAGGTTTTAAAAAAACCTTATAAGGTTTTAAAAAACGTTTTCTTTTAAAGCTTTAAATATATATAAAAAAAGAGTTTTTTACCAAAAAAAAAACTTTTGAAAGTTTCTTGTTGGAAAAGCCTAAAAATATCATATTTGAGAAAATATCAGATTTGAGAAAAAGAAAATTCTCTCAAATTTTTGAAATTTTTTATCTCAAAACCTTTGGCTTTTTGTTTTCCCGAAACCTTTTGGCTTTCTAAATTCCGAAAAATCTTTTGACCTTTCACATTTCGATTTTTTTTTTTATCTTTTCATTTTTCCGAAACTGTTGGCTTCGTATTCTGGGAAAACCATTGGGATTCCAAAATTTTTTCACCGTTCGTATTCTAATGCATTCCGAATAAATTTAAAAAAAATCTTAAAAATTAGTGAAAATTTACACAAAGGTTATTTTAAATTTCTCGAAAATGTGGAGTGGGTGTTTGGCATGTGGTGTGTCCATTCAGACACCCGTGACTATTCAAATTCCTTGAAAAATATGTTTTTTGACCCAAAAATTTTGAAAATCTATTAAAATTATAAATTTTCATTGGATTTGAGAATTGTCGGGCGGAATTGGAAATTGTGTGAACGATGGGATTTGAGAATTGTCGGGCGGAATTGGAAATTTTCATTGGATTTGAGAATTTTCGGGCGGAATTGAAAAATGTGTGAACGATGGGATTCTCAGAAAAAATTAGGAATTTTCTAGAAATTATTTTTAAAAATCCTAAAAAAATTGGTATTTTTAAAATATCAATGGTATTTTGGCAAAATCATTTGCTAAAAATTTTCTGGAAAAATATAGGTTTGGAATGACATAAGATAGGTTTGGTGGAATTCAAAATTATTGTATTTTGAGGCCCTATAAAATTAGGAAAAATTAGAAAAAAAATCATGATAATTCTTTTTCTCAAGAATTTAATATTTTCGAGGGTTATTTAATGTTGAAGTACGTTTTCTCATGCTGACATTAGATAGATGCAGGTTATTCGCATATTATTAATACGATTGTATCTCATATTAGTAGTTATTTTTGTTTGGATTAATTGTAAACGATGTATTCATGATTTTTTACCATTGTTTAGCCATTCTTTTTGGACATATTCCTTAATTTCTTTTGATGGCTATAATTTGCGTTCAAAGTGTGTTTCACCTTTGACACTTTTTCATGATAATTTATTTTGCACTTGTTTAAGTGTGGTTTGTGCTTAATTTCTTAAGCCTAAGACAAATTCTATCATGGGTTAGTTGATCGATTTGTTTTGGTGGATTTTATTGGATGTTTTTTAAGTTTTATATATCGACTCATCAGGTTCTGCCTATATCACTTATGTCTAGGGGTTTTTTAATGAGTGATACACACATGTGTTATATACTCCGGATTGATAGGTTGGCCACCAATTTTAATGCTTCTTTTGGCATGATTAATGTCCATTAGATGGCATGCATTGATTTTTATGATCAACTACGGTTTTTATGGATTCGAGGAGCTTGTATCTTTTATCCATGGTTTTATAAGGATCTTTTTATCGTTTGGATAATATCATGTGCTTTGAAGATAGCATTTGCCTTCGTTTTTTGCACGGAAATTTAGATTTTTTCTTTGTTGGCATTTCTTTCTCTAGTTCGGTACTTTAGGTGATTTATACAGTCAACTTGATGGTTTATGAATGGACATATGTGACTCATCGAGACGTTGATGACTCTCTATGTTGATATGGATAACTCATGACGCCGATAATTCCATGAGCAGATGTGGGGTACAATGGTTCCTGCTGTTATAATGCCATGTTTTCCTACTTTATTTACAATGAGGAAACTACTTTGAGTATGAATTCCTCTGATCATCCGCCGCAGTAGTCTTATGGACAAACAAAGCATATGAATCAGATTGTAAAGGATATGCTTCGTGCATATGTCTCTGGAAAATCATCATATTGAGAAAAATATCTTCCAATGATGGAATTTGTCTATAATAGTTTTAAACATACGTCTATTGGTTTTAGTCCGTTCATGCTTATGTATGGGTATCAACCCAGAGCACCTATTGATGTCGGTATATTAAGGACATTGACCTTGACGTATCGAGGGATTTCTTGTGAGATATGTAGGAAATGCTAACCAAAGCTTAGGATTCTATCAGGAGTGCTCAGGATAGAGCACGATTTTATGCTGATAGGGGATGCTCATCTCGGTATTTTGAACCAAGAGCGTTGGTTTATTTGAATGTTCCTAAAGATTCTCAGACTTTGTCAATGGAAAAATGCTCGAGTTTATCTCCTAGAAATTGTGGTCCATTTTCAAGTTATACATCGGATTGGCACAGTTGCGTATGAACTAAAACTACCTCCAATTGTCAGAGAACACCATATTAGATAATTTGGGAAAAATCCCATTCCCATTTAAAAAATGGGATGATGGTGAACTTGTCCAAATTTTTGTCAAAACCCCCTCATGTGACATATCATTAGAAAGATCTTGAAGAGTAGAATCTAGATCTACAATCTCTGGACAAATTTGGAGTTGGCATGTTTAAGATATATTCAAAATTCAATGGAGTGATAAATTCCCAAAATATGAGATTTTTTTCAAATTATCTAATATTGACTTAGAGTTCATCCAGTCTTTCATTTTGATAGATTGAAAGGGAAACTGGGAGGTGAGGATAACACGGTTACTCCTCAAGAACTTCTTGAAGTCGAAGATTTATCCTATGTTCCACATGAACCTGATAAGGTACTTGAATTCCGGGAAAGGAAAATTTGTAGTTGACTAATCCCTGAGGTTAAAATTAGGTGGAAAGATAGGGAAATAGAGGATTCAACTTGGGAGTCGGTTGAGATTGTTCAGCGCAGTTTTCCTTCTTTTTATGTTGCAAGAGTTTAATGTTTTAAGAGAGGGGAAGTATGTTATATGCACATTATGTGTGCATATACTAGGTGGCTAACCCACATTAGGCTTGTGAGCATGGGAGCATATGGGAACAAGCTCTAGTTGAGCATGGGTTAGGACTAACCTTAAGGGTTAAGGTTAGGGTCAGGCATCCAAGGGTCACACATGGGAAATGGAGAGTCAAGAGTCACTTGAGGACCCTCCTATATAATAGGGGCATGGGGCACACTCAAGGGGAGCTTAGGCTATGGTCTCTTGATGTTATCTTCAGGCTAAGACTATGTTATCTTGAGGCTAGGTTATGATATGATGTTCTCTTGTATGATATAGAGGATTATATCTACTCACCTACCATTTCACACTATAGCTACATGCTACTTGATTGGAGTTATACCTCTTGATGGTATGGGACATCAAGGTAAAGGTATGATGTACTTCATTATAATTCATGTGCGCATCCCTTGGGCTCGAGGGTGGTCGGGTGGATACGATTATGCTTGATTTATGCATTTTTATGCATAACAATTATCTAGAGAGATCTTAGGGTTTTAACAGCACTAGTCTATGTAAAAAAAATTAAAAGAGTGCTCCACCTCCCCCTCATTTAAACCCACATTTGCATGCGTATTCAACGTTGTGCCCTTGCAAGTACCAAGTTTCCCGTTGTCAAAGAAATTGTAATAAGCATTCTAAAAATGGGACGTACTTCTAGTAGAGCGCTTGCAACATCTAATTAGTGGCCTCAATCCGTGTGCCCAGACAATAATAAACTAGTCGATCACATGGATATCCAACCTAAGCAGAGAAAACAAGCAAGGGTAGAGACAAGCTCAGTGGGATTCGAACTTGAGCAAGCTTTGGTAGACTCAAAGCAATTTCTAGAGCATGACATGGATGACATAATAGATGCCCTTCACGACACAAGCCATGGAGTAGGCGATCATGATGTGGAGCATGAAACGGCATAAGAAGTAGATGACATTATGTAAGGTCCCTCTCAAGCCATGTATGTATGTGTCTCTTTTAATATAGATTTCAATAAGAAAAGAGAGTGTAATTAGAAAGAGTGAGACAATAATGCTAGAAACATTAGAAAAGTGTTAGAATACAAATATTAGCTTCAAAAATCCTAAAAGAAATAAGAACATAAGAATAGTTATATTAAGAGATAAGTATCCCCAAAAAAAGAATTTCGAGTTTAGGTGATAAGAGGTCATATTTAGAGTACTTTTACACATTTAGAGTCCATGCATACTAAAAATGTAGAAAAACAATGCGTTTCCAAAGATGGTGCGTTTGTGGCTATATACAGACGTTTTTGCCTATTCTGCCCGCGTTGGCTTGTAGACTAGATGCCTTCCCGTTCTTTTGACTGGTTACATGACCATATTCTGAGTTTTTATCAGAGAGTTATGACCGAAACAGTTTTCTGTTTCTGTCAGGGTCTCTACATCGAGAAAACTGTGAGAAGACAGCAAGTAGCCTCAAGGTAATCCTAGAGTTTGAGATGCATATATCCCTTCATTCTTATCTAATATCTCAGAAAAGAAGCTTAGATTGCTATAGTCTTTCGGAGGTAGAGACCAAAACTCCATAGCTTTTCTTTTAGAGAAAGAATAGTATGCCATAGCCCTATAAAAGAGAAGGCTATTTTGCCACCATAGATCTTAGAAAGAGAGAAGAGTCACAGTATGAGTAAGAGGAGATAAAGCTTGGAGATGATTGGATGATTTCAATCGTAAGACAAGGTATTAGAAGACTCTATTCTCATATGTCAAGTTCTAAAGCTCTTGTTAACGAGCAAAGGCAGCAACGATAAACGACAAATTTCTATAAGGTATATACATATTTTGTTTTTCAATTATATATCATTCTTAGGGGTTGAGGTATGGCCCCGGCTTCTCTATTAATTATTAATAGTGATCTATTTGATTGATTTACTATTTAAAGTTTGTATTCTTTTAAAAACAACAGCATATGTCTTAATAAAGAATGTCTTATCGCAATCTCAAGTTGAAATGCAAAAATCTTTGTGAAAAAGATTGTTTTCTTAAAGAGGGTGACATGGATCCTAGTCATATGGTTTAGTGAGTAAATGGATTGTTATCTTGGTTAAATTAAGGTACAGGTACAACTTCTCCCTGCCTTGACGCTGCCCCGTCCTTGTGCTTGTGTAGCCGGACGGCGGAGACGTTAGTAAGGCCCGGAGTTGGTCCATGGTATCCCTCATACCATCGGGAGAATGAGGTTTGCCGATTGAGGCAAGTGATTGTGATGATGCTGCCTAGTTCTGAGGGCCCAGGCTAGTGCGGTGAATTAGCCCACCCTAGTGCGCAGACATCTCTCTGAGGGGCGGGAGGATCGAGCGATGGAGCCTGAGAGGGCGACAGGCCGGCTTGAGTCCTCGTCAGCGGCTGACGATGAGGTGTATAGTCCCGTAGGGTTTTGCCCAGCATGTGGAGACTGGAAGGCCGAATTCTAGATCATCGGCGGTATAAAGGAAAAGAATAAGACAGCCGGTTTGGCTTGTATGAAATTGATTCATGTTTAAACTTTGTTTTTATAAATCTTGTCTTTAGTATGATTGTATTGTAGAAAAAGGTTGTTTTAACAAACCTTGTGAAAAGGGCCTTAATTAAGGAACATGTTTATATATGTCAAACAGTGTGGTAGGATTAATTAGAAAACAAATTGACGCGTGAGTAGGGTGGAAAGTGGGAGGATGGAATGCCCCGATGGCACCATCCTACGGACGGGTGGACCCGATTAGTCGGGTAGCTTTCCAACATATTAAGTGAAAGCCCTATGCTAGATAAATAGGTTCTCGGGCAACTCTATTCTAGAAGACTAGGCCAGCGGCTGTGCCTTGCATAAGATGAGGAAAAAAGCGTTGTCCCTAGAAATCAAGTCTAGTAGTTGCCCAATTTATGATCGATTACCCTATGGGTGATTTGATGTTTAGAAAATCACGCTCCCCCTGCGGGATAGAGCTAGGTCATACTTATAAATCGTATCCTTGAATCTCTACAGGGTCAAGGTGTCGATGAATAGGAAATTTTTTCCAAGATAAGACTTAGCGGACTATCTTAAGCGTTTCCCCCATTTGTGGAAGGGGGGAACCTTACAAGTGGTATCAGAGCCGATCTTAGTTCCTAGGATTTGTTTTTCAAAGGTTAACTATCAAGGGATTAAAACAAGTGATTGTTTATCATATGAGAACGAATCAATCATCTCTACTGGCCATAGAAGTGATTTGAATATCCTCACATGTTGAGACAATCATCCTATTAATTTGTGCTTGTATCTTGGGGGTGCACACGCAAGATATTTGTACAATAAATTTGAGAAATAAGGTTGGGGAGAAAACCTTTTGTGAGGAAGAACATAGGGTGATCAAATTAAGAAACTAGTAAGAGACTGAATGACTAGAAGGATAGACCGAAACTTGTTTAGAGAAATTTTCAGGATATATCTCATTAACTTGCATATTATAAATTATTAAGATTATAACTCCATTAAGATTTGAATAGTTAACGTGTGAATGTCATCCATTGGATGCTTTACACTAGGACAATCATCCAAGATTTTGAACCCGTCTCAGACAAACGTGGGTCTCGGATGTGTAATTCCTAGAGGATCATGCTCTTAGATGTGTTAATCCCAAGATACTAGATGTGTAATTTTTAGAAAACTAATCATCTCAAACATGTTAATCCTGATAATCTTTGGATGTATCAATCCCAAGGCACCAAATGTGTAATTCTCAAAAAACGAAGATCTCACATATATTAATCCAGAGTATCTTTAGATGTGGCGCTATGATAAATATTTGATAGTTTTGAGCTTTTAATGGATACAATGAAAGAAGCAAGCTCACCCTTGCTCACGACTAAAAATCGTAAGAAATGCCAAATTAGTTGGAAGCATTGTTGTCAATCTAACCATTGAGCTAAAAAGTTAGAAGCATTGTTGTTGTCAATCTAACCACTGGAACTAGAATCAGTTATGAGATGCCATGAAAGTACACCTTCGTGAAAGGTTTTGTCCTCCAGGATTTCAAGAGGATAAAATGAATGAATTTTTGGAGCTAACCCAAGAAAGGAAGACCCTAAAAGAATACCACCTAAACTTCTCCGATTTGCTCCAGAGATGGATGAGGTAACTCTTCTCCATTGATTCATTTGGAAGCTTAATCTACCTTTGAATAACCTCATCAAGAATGTAAAACCATCCTCTATTTCAGAAGCCATAATTATAGCCAGAGACTGTGATAAAGTTTATATATATATATATATAGAAAGTGTCGAGAAGCTTCCATGTTAATCAAGAAGAAGTCTCCTAATTCAAGAGGAACGTCAAGCCCACCCCTGGCTACAAGGAATCATGAGCTAGAGCAAAAATTAGGTCAAGAAATAGGGATAGCAGGGTTAAAGATAACTGAATTCAACAAGAAATAGGGATAGCAGGGTTAAAGATAACCGAATTCAACAAGTATTTCTATGAGTAAATAGAAGAGGATTAGTGCAAGATTCATGTGAAGTAATGTGCATGATGAATAGAGGTATTCTACAAGACGATACTAAGATTATGAAATTGCTATCATAGGTTAGATTGTGTAAAGAATTGATTTCCTTACGTTTTTTCATGATAATTTATTAAGTACCATATTACATGGGGATATAGAGTAAGGAATTCGAAGGTTCATACCATATGAGAGGTATATGAATACATGAAATTAGAATAATAAAGACCTTTTGGGGACACACAACAAAACGAGCCAAGTACATGAAATAAAAGACTCTTTAAGAACAATGTTTAGATAAAAGAAGATTTTTACCTAGTGGTGGGGACCACTTTTAAAGAGACAAGAGGATTTACTTAGATACTACCCTTTCTCGCGAGATGAGGACATCTCGAATCTTTTAAGTGGGGGAGATTGTAAGGTCCCTCCCAAGCCATGTATGTATGTGTCTCTTTTAATATAGATTTCAATAAGAAAAGAGAGTGTAATTAGAAAGAGTGAGACAATAATGCTAGAAACATTAGAAAAGTGTTAGAATACAAATATTAGCTTCAAAAATCCTAAAAGAAATAAGAACATAAGAATAGTTCTATTAAGAGATAAGTATCCCCAAAAATAGAATTTCGAGTTTAGGTGATAAGAGATCATATTTAGAGTACTTTTACACATTTCGAGTCCATGCATACTAAAAATAGGGAAAAACAACGCGTTTACAAAGATGGTGCGTTTGTGGCTATATACAGACGTTTTTGCCTATTCTGCCCTCGCTGGCTTGTAGACCAGATGCCTTCCCGTTCTTTTGACTGGTTACATGACCATATTCTGAGTTTTTATCAGAGAGTTATGACCGAAATAGTTTGCTGTTTCTGTCAGGGTCTCTACATCGAGAAAACTGTGAGAAGACAGCAAGTAGCCTCAAGGTAATCCTAGAGTTTGAGATGCATATATCCCTTCATTCTTATCTAATATCTCAGAAAAGAAGCTTAGATTGCTATAGTCTTTCGGAGGTAGAGACCAAAACTCCATAGCTTTTCTTTTAGAGAAAGAATAGTATGCCATAGCCCTATAAAAGAGAAGGCTATTTTGCCACCATAGATCTTAGAAAGAGAGAAGAGTCACAGTATGAGTAAGAGGAGATAAAGCTTGGAGATGATTGGATGATTTCAATCGTAAGACAAGGTATTAGAAGACTCTATTCTCATATGTCAAGTTCTAAAGCTCTTGTTAACGAGCAAAGGCAGCAACGATAAACGACAAATTTCTATAAGGTATATACATATTTTGTTTTTCAATTATATATCATTCTTAGGGGTTGAGGTATGGCCCCGGCTTCTCTATTAATTATTAATAGTGATCTATTTGATTGATTTACTATTTAAAGTTTGTATTCTTTTAAAAACAACAGCATATGTCTTAATAAAGAATGTCTTATCGCAATCTCAAGTTGAAATGCAAAAATCTTTGTGAAAAAGATTGTTTTCTTAAAGAGGGTGACATGGATCCTAGTCATATGGTTTAGTGAGTAAATGGATTGTTATCTTGGTTAAATTAAGGTACAGGTACAACTTCTCCCTGCCTTGACGCTGCCCCGTCCTTGTGCTTGTGTAGCCGGACGGCGGAGACGTTAGTAAGGCCCGGAGTTGGCCCATGGTATCCCTCATACCATCGGGAGAATGAGGTTTGCCGATTGAGGCAAGTGATTGTGATGATGCTGCCTAGTTCTGAGGGCCCAGGCTAGTGCGGTGAATTAGCCCACCCTAGTGCGCAGACATCCCTCTGAGGGGCGGGAGGATCGAGCGATGGAGCCTGAGAGGGTGACAGGCCGGCTTGAGTCCTCGTCAGCGGCTGACGATGAGGTGTATAGTCCCGTAGGGTTTTGCCCAGCATGTGGAGACTGGAAGGCCGAATTCTAGATCATCGGCGGTATAAAGGAAAAGAATAAGACAGCCGGTTTGGCTTGTATGAAATTGATTCATGTTTAAACTTTGTTTTTATAAATCTTGTCTTTGGTATGATTGTATTGTAGAAAAAGGCTGTTTTAACAAACCTTGTGAAAAGGGCCTTAATTAAGGAACATGTTTATATATGTCAAACAGTGTGGTAGGATTAATTAGAAAACAAATTGACGCGTGAGTAGGGTGGAAAGTGGGAGGATGGAATGCCCCGATGGCACCATCCTACGGACGGGTGGACCCGATTAGTCGGGTAGCTTTCCAACATATTAAGTGAAAGCCCTATGCTAGATAAATAGGTTCTCGGGCAACTCTATTCTAGAAGACTAGGCCAGCGGCTGTGCCTTGCATAAGATGAGGAAAAAAGCGTTGTCCCTAGAAATCAAGTCTAGTAGTTGCCCAATTTATGATCGATTACCCTATGGGTGATTTGATGTTTAGAAAATCACGCTCCCCCTGCGGGATAGAGCTAGGTCATACTTATAAATCGTATCCTTGAATCTCTACAGGGTCAAGGTGTCGATGAATAGGAAATTTTTTCCAAGATAAGACTTAGCGGACTATCTTAAGCGTTTCCCCCATTTGTGGAAGGGGGGAACCTTACAAGTGGTATCAGAGCCGATCTTAGTTCCTAGGATTTGTTTTTCAAAGGTTAACTATCAAGGGATTAAAACAAGTGATTGTTTATCATATGAGAACGAATCAATCATCTCTACTGGCCATAGAAGTGATTTGAATATCCTCACATGTTGAGACAATCATCCTATTAATTTGTGCTTGTATCTTGGGGGTGCACACGCAAGATATTTGTACAATAAATTTGAGAAATAAGGTTGGGGAGAAAACCTTTTGTGAGGAAGAACATAGGGTGATCAAATTAAGAAACTAGTAAGAGACTGAATGACTAGAAGGATAGACCGAAACTTGTTTAGAGAAATTTTCAGGATATATCTCATTAACTTGCATATTATAAATTATTAAGATTATAACTCCATTAAGATTTGAATAGTTAACGTGTGAATGTCATCCATTGGATGCTTTACACTAGGACAATCATCCAAG
This sequence comes from Cibotium barometz, assembly GCF_041138505.1. Classification (NCBI taxonomy): domain Eukaryota; kingdom Viridiplantae; phylum Streptophyta; class Polypodiopsida; order Cyatheales; family Cibotiaceae; genus Cibotium; species Cibotium barometz. The sequence goes on along the minus strand of NC_141088.1, from coordinate 17,435,183 downwards.
ATTTTGAACCCGTCTCAGACAAACATGGGTCTCGGATGTGTAATTCCTAGAGGATCATGCTCTTAGATGTGTTAATCCCAAGATACTAGATGTGTAATTTTTAGAAAACTAATCATCTCAAACATGTTAATCCTGATAATCTTTGGATGTATCAATCCCAAGGCACCAAATGTGTAATTCTCAAAAAACGAAGATCTCACATATATTAATCCAGAGTATCTTTAGATGTGGCGCTATGATAAATATTTGATAGTTTTGAGCTTTTAATGGATACAATGAAAGAAGCAAGCTCACCCTTGCTCACGACTAAAAATCGTAAGAAATGCCAAATTAGTTGGAAGCATTGTTGTCAATCTAACCATTGAGCTAAAAAGTTAGAAGCATTGTTGTTGTCAATCTAACCACTGGAACTAGAATCAGTTATGAGATGCCATGAAAGTACACCTTCGTGAAAGGTTTTGTCCTCCAGGATTTCAAGAGGATAAAATGAATGAATTTTTGGAGCTAACCCAAGAAAGGAAGACCCTAAAAGAATACCACCTAAACTTCTCCGATTTGCTCCAGAGATGGATGAGGTAACTCTTCTCCATTGATTCATTTGGAAGCTTAATCTACCTTTGAATAACCTCATCAAGAATGTAAAACCATCCTCTATTTCAGAAGCCATAATTATAGCCAGAGACTGTGATAAAGTTTATATATATATATATATAGAAAGTGTCGAGAAGCTTCCATGTTAATCAAGAAGAAGTCTCCTAATTCAAGAGGAACGTCAAGCCCACCCCTGGCTACAAGGAATCATGAGCTAGAGCAAAAATTAGGTCAAGAAATAGGGATAGCAGGGTTAAAGATAACTGAATTCAACAAGAAATAGGGATAGCAGGGTTAAAGATAACCGAATTCAACAAGTATTTCTATGAGTAAATAGAAGAGGATTAGTGCAAGATTCATGTGAAGTAATGTGCATGATGAATAGAGGTATTCTACAAGACGATACTAAGATTATGAAATTGCTATCATAGGTTAGATTGTGTAAAGAATTGATTTCCTTACGTTTTTTCATGATAATTTATTAAGTACCATATTACATGGGGATATAGAGTAAGGAATTCGAAGGTTCATACCATATGAGAGGTATATGAATACATGAAATTAGAATAATAAAGACCTTTTGGGGACACACAACAAAACGAGCCAAGTACATGAAATAAAAGACTCTTTAAGAACAATGTTTAGATAAAAGAAGATTTTTACCTAGTGGTGGGGACCACTTTTAAAGAGACAAGAGGATTTACTTAGATACTACCCTTTCTCGCGAGATGAGGACATCTCGAATCTTTTAAGTGGGGGAGATTGTAAGGTCCCTCCCAAGCCATGTATGTATGTGTCTCTTTTAATATAGATTTCAATAAGAAAAGAGAGTGTAATTAGAAAGAGTGAGACAATAATGCTAGAAACATTAGAAAAGTGTTAGAATACAAATATTAGCTTCAAAAATCCTAAAAGAAATAAGAACATAAGAATAGTTCTATTAAGAGATAAGTATCCCCAAAAATAGAATTTCGAGTTTAGGTGATAAGAGGTCATATTTAGAGTACTTTTACACATTTCGAGTCCATGCATACTAAAAATAGGGAAAAACAACGCGTTTACAAAGATGGTGCGTTTGTGGCTATATACAGACGTTTTTGCCTATTCTGCCCTCGCTGGCTTGTAGACTAGATGCCTTCCCGTTCTTTTGACTGGTTACATGACCATATTCTGAGTTTTTATCAGAGAGTTATGACCGAAATAGTTTGCTGTTTCTGTCAGGGTCTCTACATCGAGAAAACTGTGAGAAGACAGCAAGTAGCCTCAAGGTAATCCTAGAGTTTGAGATGCATATATCCCTTCATTCTTATCTAATATCTCAGAAAAGAAGCTTAGATTGCTATAGTCTTTCGGAGGTAGAGACCAAAACTCCATAGCTTTTCTTTTAGAGAAAGAATAGTATGCCATAGCCCTATAAAAGAGAAGGCTATTTTGCCACCATAGATCTTAGAAAGAGAGAAGAGTCACAGTATGAGTAAGAGGAGATAAAGCTTGGAGATGATTGGATGATTTCAATCGTAAGACAAGGTATTAGAAGACTCTATTCTCATATGTCAAGTTCTAAAGCTCTTGTTAACGAGCAAAGGCAGCAACGATAAACGACAAATTTCTATAAGGTATATACATATTTTGTTTTTCAATTATATATCATTCTTAGGGGTTGAGGTATGGCCCCGGCTTCTCTATTAATTATTAATAGTGATCTATTTGATTGATTTACTATTTAAAGTTTGTATTCTTTTAAAAACAACAGCATATGTCTTAATAAAGAATGTCTTATCGCAATCTCAAGTTGAAATGCAAAAATCTTTGTGAAAAAGATTGTTTTCTTAAAGAGGGTGACATGGATCCTAGTCATATGGTTTAGTGAGTAAATGGATTGTTATCTTGGTTAAATTAAGGTACAGGTACAACTTCTCCCTGCCTTGACGCTGCCCCGTCCTTGTGCTTGTGTAGCCGGACGGCGGAGACGTTAGTAAGGCCCGGAGTTGGCCCATGGTATCCCTCATACCATCGGGAGAATGAGGTTTGCCGATTGAGGCAAGTGATTGTGATGATGCTGCCTAGTTCTGAGGGCCTAGGCTAGTGCGGTGAATTAGCCCACCCTAGTGCGCAGACATCCCTCTGAGGGGCGGGAGGATCGAGCGATGGAGCCTGAGAGGGCGACAGGCCGGCTTGAGTCCTCGTCAGCGGCTGACGATGAGGTGTATAGTCCCGTAGGGTTTTGCCCAGCATGTGGAGACTGGAAGGCCGAATTCTAGATCATCGGCGGTATAAAGGAAAAGAATAAGACAGCCGGTTTGGCTTGTATGAAATTGATTCATGTTTAAACTTTGTTTTTATAAATCTTGTCTTTGGTATGATTGTATTGTAGAAAAAGGCTGTTTTAACAAACCTTGTGAAAAGGGCCTTAATTAAGGAACATGTTTATATATGTCAAACAGTGTGGTAGGATTAATTAGAAAACAAATTGACGCGTGAGTAGGGTGGAAAGTGGGAGGATGGAATGCCCCGATGGCACCATCCTACGGACGGGTGGACCCGATTAGTCGGGTAGCTTTCCAACATATTAAGTGAAAGCCCTATGCTAGATAAATAGGTTCTCGGGCAACTCTATTCTAGAAGACTAGGCCAGCGGCTGTGCCTTGCATAAGATGAGGAAAAAAGCGTTGTCCCTAGAAATCAAGTCTAGTAGTTGCCCAATTTATGATCGATTACCCTATGGGTGATTTGATGTTTAGAAAATCACGCTCCCCCTGCGGGATAGAGCTAGGTCATACTTATAAATCGTATCCTTGAATCTCTACAGGGTCAAGGTGTCGATGAATAGGAAATTTTTTCCAAGATAAGACTTAGCGGACTATCTTAAGCGTTTCCCCCATTTGTGGAAGGGGGGAACCTTACAAGTGGTATCAGAGCCGATCTTAGTTCCTAGGATTTGTTTTTCAAAGGTTAACTATCAAGGGATTAAAACAAGTGATTGTTTATCATATGAGAACGAATCAATCATCTCTACTGGCCATAGAAGTGATTTGAATATCCTCACATGTTGAGACAATCATCCTATTAATTTGTGCTTGTATCTTGGGGGTGCACACGCAAGATATTTGTACAATAAATTTGAGAAATAAGGTTGGGGAGAAAACCTTTTGTGAGGAAGAACATAGGGTGATCAAATTAAGAAACTAGTAAGAGACTGAATGACTAGAAGGATAGACCGAAACTTGTTTAGAGAAATTTTCAGGATATATCTCATTAACTTGCATATTATAAATTATTAAGATTATAACTCCATTAAGATTTGAATAGTTAACGTGTGAATGTCATCCATTGGATGCTTTACACTAGGACAATCATCCAAGATTTTGAACCCGTCTCAGACAAACATGGGTCTCGGATGTGTAATTCCTAGAGGATCATGCTCTTAGATGTGTTAATCCCAAGATACTAGATGTGTAATTTTTAGAAAACTAATCATCTCAAACATGTTAATCCTGATAATCTTTGGATGTATCAATCCCAAGGCACCAAATGTGTAATTCTCAAAAAACGAAGATCTCACATATATTAATCCAGAGTATCTTTAGATGTGGCGCTATGATAAATATTTGATAGTTTTGAGCTTTTAATGGATACAATGAAAGAAGCAAGCTCACCCTTGCTCACGACTAAAAATCGTAAGAAATGCCAAATTAGTTGGAAGCATTGTTGTCAATCTAACCATTGAGCTAAAAAGTTAGAAGCATTGTTGTTGTCAATCTAACCACTGGAACTAGAATCAGTTATGAGATGCCATGAAAGTACACCTTCGTGAAAGGTTTTGTCCTCCAGGATTTCAAGAGGATAAAATGAATGAATTTTTGGAGCTAACCCAAGAAAGGAAGACCCTAAAAGAATACCACCTAAACTTCTCCGATTTGCTCCAGAGATGGATGAGGTAACTCTTCTCCATTGATTCATTTGGAAGCTTAATCTACCTTTGAATAACCTCATCAAGAATGTAAAACCATCCTCTATTTCAGAAGCCATAATTATAGCCAGAGACTGTGATAAAGTTTATATATATATATATATAGAAAGTGTCGAGAAGCTTCCATGTTAATCAAGAAGAAGTCTCCTAATTCAAGAGGAACGTCAAGCCCACCCCTGGCTACAAGGAATCATGAGCTAGAGCAAAAATTAGGTCAAGAAATAGGGATAGCAGGGTTAAAGATAACTGAATTCAACAAGAAATAGGGATAGCAGGGTTAAAGATAACCGAATTCAACAAGTATTTCTATGAGTAAATAGAAGAGGATTAGTGCAAGATTCATGTGAAGTAATGTGCATGATGAATAGAGGTATTCTACAAGACGATACTAAGATTATGAAATTGCTATCATAGGTTAGATTGTGTAAAGAATTGATTTCCTTACGTTTTTTCATGATAATTTATTAAGTACCATATTACATGGGGATATAGAGTAAGGAATTCGAAGGTTCATACCATATGAGAGGTATATGAATACATGAAATTAGAATAATAAAGACCTTTTGGGGACACACAACAAAACGAGCCAAGTACATGAAATAAAAGACTCTTTAAGAACAATGTTTAGATAAAAGAAGATTTTTACCTAGTGGTGGGGACCACTTTTAAAGAGACAAGAGGATTTACTTAGATACTACCCTTTCTCGCGAGATGAGGACATCTCGAATCTTTTAAGTGGGGGAGATTGTAAGGTCCCTCCCAAGCCATGTATGTATGTGTCTCTTTTAATATAGATTTCAATAAGAAAAGAGAGTGTAATTAGAAAGAGTGAGACAATAATGCTAGAAACATTAGAAAAGTGTTAGAATACAAATATTAGCTTCAAAAATCCTAAAAGAAATAAGAACATAAGAATAGTTCTATTAAGAGATAAGTATCCCCAAAAATAGAATTTCGAGTTTAGGTGATAAGAGGTCATATTTAGAGTACTTTTACACATTTCGAGTCCATGCATACTAAAAATAGGGAAAAACAACGCGTTTACAAAGATGGTGCGTTTGTGGCTATATACAGACGTTTTTGCCTATTCTGCCCTCGCAGGCTTGTAGACCAGATGCCTTCCCGTTCTTTTGACTGGTTACATGACCATATTCTGAGTTTTTATCAGAGAGTTATGACCGAAATAGTTTGCTGTTTCTGTCAGGGTCTCTACATCGAGAAAACTGTGAGAAGACAGCAAGTAGCCTCAAGGTAATCCTAGAGTTTGAGATGCATATATCCCTTCATTCTTATCTAATATCTCAGAAAAGAAGCTTAGATTGCTATAGTCTTTCGGAGGTAGAGACCAAAACTCCATAGCTTTTCTTTTAGAGAAAGAATAGTATGCCATAGCCCTATAAAAGAGAAGGCTATTTTGCCACCATAGATCTTAGAAAGAGAGAAGAGTCACAGTATGAGTAAGAGGAGATAAAGCTTGGAGATGATTGGATGATTTCAATCGTAAGACAAGGTATTAGAAGACTCTATTCTCATATGTCAAGTTCTAAAGCTCTTGTTAACGAGCAAAGGCAGCAACGATAAACGACAAATTTCTATAAGGTATATACATATTTTGTTTTTCAATTATATATCATTCTTAGGGGTTGAGGTATGGCCCCGGCTTCTCTATTAATTATTAATAGTGATCTATTTGATTGATTTACTATTTAAAGTTTGTATTCTTTTAAAAACAACAGCATATGTCTTAATAAAGAATGTCTTATCGCAATCTCAAGTTGAAATGCAAAAATCTTTGTGAAAAAGATTGTTTTCTTAAAGAGGGTGACATGGATCCTAGTCATATGGTTTAGTGAGTAAATGGATTGTTATCTTGGTTAAATTAAGGTACAGGTACAACTTCTCCCTGCCTTGACGCTGCCCCGTCCTTGTGCTTGTGTAGCCGGACGGCGGAGACGTTAGTAAGGCCCGGAGTTGGCCCATGGTATCCCTCATACCATCGGGAGAATGAGGTTTGCCGATTGAGGCAAGTGATTGTGATGATGCTGCCTAGTTCTGAGGGCCCAGGCTAGTGCGGTGAATTAGCCCACCCTAGTGCGCAGACATCCCTCTGAGGGGCGGGAGGATCGAGCGATGGAGCCTGAGAGGGTGACAGGCCGGCTTGAGTCCTCGTCAGCGGCTGACGATGAGGTGTATAGTCCCGTAGGGTTTTGCCCAGCATGTGGAGACTGGAAGGCCGAATTCTAGATCATCGGCGGTATAAAGGAAAAGAATAAGACAGCCGGTTTGGCTTGTATGAAATTGATTCATGTTTAAACTTTGTTTTTATAAATCTTGTCTTTGGTATGATTGTATTGTAGAAAAAGGCTGTTTTAACAAACCTTGTGAAAAGGGCCTTAATTAAGGAACATGTTTATATATGTCAAACAGTGTGGTAGGATTAATTAGAAAACAAATTGACGCGTGAGTAGGGTGGAAAGTGGGAGGATGGAATGCCCCGATGGCACCATCCTACGGACGGGTGGACCCGATTAGTCGGGTAGCTTTCCAACATATTAAGTGAAAGCCCTATGCTAGATAAATAGGTTCTCGGGCAACTCTATTCTAGAAGACTAGGCCAGCGGCTGTGCCTTGCATAAGATGAGGAAAAAAGCGTTGTCCCTAGAAATCAAGTCTAGTAGTTGCCCAATTTATGATCGATTACCCTATGGGTGATTTGATGTTTAGAAAATCACGCTCCCCCTGCGGGATAGAGCTAGGTCATACTTATAAATCGTATCCTTGAATCTCTACAGGGTCAAGGTGTCGATGAATAGGAAATTTTTTCCAAGATAAGACTTAGCGGACTATCTTAAGCGTTTCCCCCATTTGTGGAAGGGGGGAACCTTACAAGTGGTATCAGAGCCGATCTTAGTTCCTAGGATTTGTTTTTCAAAGGTTAACTATCAAGGGATTAAAACAAGTGATTGTTTATCATATGAGAACGAATCAATCATCTCTACTGGCCATAGAAGTGATTTGAATATCCTCACATGTTGAGACAATCATCCTATTAATTTGTGCTTGTATCTTGGGGGTGCACACGCAAGATATTTGTACAATAAATTTGAGAAATAAGGTTGGGGAGAAAACCTTTTGTGAGGAAGAACATAGGGTGATCAAATTAAGAAACTAGTAAGAGACTGAATGACTAGAAGGATAGACCGAAACTTGTTTAGAGAAATTTTCAGGATATATCTCATTAACTTGCATATTATAAATTATTAAGATTATAACTCCATTAAGATTTGAATAGTTAACGTGTGAATGTCATCCATTGGATGCTTTACACTAGGACAATCATCCAAGATTTTGAACCCGTCTCAGACAAACATGGGTCTCGGATGTGTAATTCCTAGAGGATCATGCTCTTAGATGTGTTAATCCCAAGATACTAGATGTGTAATTTTTAGAAAACTAATCATCTCAAACATGTTAATCCTGATAATCTTTGGATGTATCAATCCCAAGGCACCAAATGTGTAATTCTCAAAAAACGAAGATCTCACATATATTAATCCAGAGTATCTTTAGATGTGGCGCTATGATAAATATTTGATAGTTTTGAGCTTTTAATGGATACAATGAAAGAAGCAAGCTCACCCTTGCTCACGACTAAAAATCGTAAGAAATGCCAAATTAGTTGGAAGCATTGTTGTCAATCTAACCATTGAGCTAAAAAGTTAGAAGCATTGTTGTTGTCAATCTAACCACTGGAACTAGAATCAGTTATGAGATGCCATGAAAGTACACCTTCGTGAAAGGTTTTGTCCTCCAGGATTTCAAGAGGATAAAATGAATGAATTTTTGGAGCTAACCCAAGAAAGGAAGACCCTAAAAGAATACCACCTAAACTTCTCCGATTTGCTCCAGAGATGGATGAGGTAACTCTTCTCCATTGATTCATTTGGAAGCTTAATCTACCTTTGAATAACCTCATCAAGAATGTAAAACCATCCTCTATTTCAGAAGCCATAATTATAGCCAGAGACTGTGATAAAGTTTATATATATATATATATAGAAAGTGTCGAGAAGCTTCCATGTTAATCAAGAAGAAGTCTCCTAATTCAAGAGGAACGTCAAGCCCACCCCTGGCTACAAGGAATCATGAGCTAGAGCAAAAATTAGGTCAAGAAATAGGGATAGCAGGGTTAAAGATAACTGAATTCAACAAGAAATAGGGATAGCAGGGTTAAAGATAACCGAATTCAACAAGTATTTCTATGAGTAAATAGAAGAGGATTAGTGCAAGATTCATGTGAAGTAATGTGCATGATGAATAGAGGTATTCTACAAGACGATACTAAGATTATGAAATTGCTATCATAGGTTAGATTGTGTAAAGAATTGATTTCCTTACGTTTTTTCATGATAATTTATTAAGTACCATATTACATGGGGATATAGAGTAAGGAATTCGAAGGTTCATACCATATGAGAGGTATATGAATACATGAAATTAGAATAATAAAGACCTTTTGGGGACACACAACAAAACGAGCCAAGTACATGAAATAAAAGACTCTTTAAGAACAATGTTTAGATAAAAGAAGATTTTTACCTAGTGGTGGGGACCACTTTTAAAGAGACAAGAGGATTTACTTAGATACTACCCTTTCTCGCGAGATGAGGACATCTCGAATCTTTTAAGTGGGGGAGATTGTAAGGTCCCTCCCAAGCCATGTATGTATGTGTCTCTTTTAATATAGATTTCAATAAGAAAAGAGAGTGTAATTAGAAAGAGTGAGACAATAATGCTAGAAACATTAGAAAAGTGTTAGAATACAAATATTAGCTTCAAAAATCCTAAAAGAAATAAGAACATAAGAATAGTTCTATTAAGAGATAAGTATCCCCAAAAATAGAATTTCGAGTTTAGGTGATAAGAGGTCATATTTAGAGTACTTTTACACATTTCGAGTCCATGCATACTAAAAATAGGGAAAAACAACGCGTTTACAAAGATGGTGCGTTTGTGGCTATATACAGACGTTTTTGCCTATTCTGCCCTCGCTGGCTTGTAGACCAGATGCCTTCCCGTTCTTTTGACTGGTTACATGACCATATTCTGAGTTTTTATCAGAGAGTTATGACCGAAATAGTTTGCTGTTTCTGTCAGGGTCTCTACATCGAGAAAACTGTGAGAAGACAGCAAGTAGCCTCAAGGTAATCCTAGAGTTTGAGATGCATATATCCCTTCATTCTTATCTAATATCTCAGAAAAGAAGCTTAGATTGCTATAGTCTTTCGGAGGTAGAGACCAAAACTCCATAGCTTTTCTTTTAGAGAAAGAATAGTATGCCATAGCCCTATAAAAGAGAAGGCTATTTTGCCACCATAGATCTTAGAAAGAGAGAAGAGTCACAGTATGAGTAAGAGGAGATAAAGCTTGGAGATGATTGGATGATTTCAATCGTAAGACAAGGTATTAGAAGACTCTATTCTCATATGTCAAGTTCTAAAGCTCTTGTTAACGAGCAAAGGCAGCAACGATAAACGACAAATTTCTATAAGGTATATACATATTTTGTTTTTCAATTATATATCATTCTTAGGGGTTGAGGTATGGCCCCGGCTTCTCTATTAATTATTAATAGTGATCTATTTGATTGATTTACTATTTAAAGTTTGTATTCTTTTAAAAACAACAGCATATGTCTTAATAAAGAATGTCTTATCGCAATCTCAAGTTGAAATGCAAAAATCTTTGTGAAAAAGATTGTTTTCTTAAAGAGGGTGACATGGATCCTAGTCATATGGTTTAGTGAGTAAATGGATTGTTATCTTGGTTAAATTAAGGTACAGGTACAACTTCTCCCTGCCTTGACGCTGCCCCGTCCTTGTGCTTGTGTAGCCGGACGGCGGAGACGTTAGTAAGGCCCGGAGTTGGCCCATGGTATCCCTCATACCATCGGGAGAATGAGGTTTGCCGATTGAGGCAAGTGATTGTGATGATGCTGCCTAGTTCTGAGGGCCCAGGCTAGTGCGGTGAATTAGCCCACCCTAGTGCGCAGACATCCCTCTGAGGGGCGGGAGGATCGAGCGATGGAGCCTGAGAGGGTGACAGGCCGGCTTGAGTCCTCGTCAGCGGCTGACGATGAGGTGTATAGTCCCGTAGGGTTTTGCCCAGCATGTGGAGACTGGAAGGCCGAATTCTAGATCATCGGCGGTATAAAGGAAAAGAATAAGACAGCCGGTTTGGCTTGTATGAAATTGATTCATGTTTAAACTTTGTTTTTATAAATCTTGTCTTTGGTATGATTGTATTGTAGAAAAAGGCTGTTTTAACAAACCTTGTGAAAAGGGCCTTAATTAAGGAACATGTTTATATATGTCAAACAGTGTGGTAGGATTAATTAGAAAACAAATTGACGCGTGAGTAGGGTGGAAAGTGGGAGGATGGAATGCCCCGATGGCACCATCCTACGGACGGGTGGACCCGATTAGTCGGGTAGCTTTCCAACATATTAAGTGAAAGCCCTATGCTAGATAAATAGGTTCTCGGGCAACTCTATTCTAGAAGACTAGGCCAGCGGCTGTGCCTTGCATAAGATGAGGAAAAAAGCGTTGTCCCTAGAAATCAAGTCTAGTAGTTGCCCAATTTATGATCGATTACCCTATGGGTGATTTGATGTTTAGAAAATCACGCTCCCCCTGCGGGATAGAGCTAGGTCATACTTATAAATCGTATCCTTGAATCTCTACAGGGTCAAGGTGTCGATGAATAGGAAATTTTTTCCAAGATAAGACTTAGCGGACTATCTTAAGCGTTTCCCCCATTTGTGGAAGGGGGGAACCTTACAAGTGGTATCAGAGCCGATCTTAGTTCCTAGGATTTGTTTTTCAAAGGTTAACTATCAAGGGATTAAAACAAGTGATTGTTTATCATATGAGAACGAATCAATCATCTCTACTGGCCATAGAAGTGATTTGAATATCCTCACATGTTGAGACAATCATCCTATTAATTTGTGCTTGTATCTTGGGGGTGCACACGCAAGATATTTGTACAATAAATTTGAGAAATAAGGTTGGGGAGAAAACCTTTTGTGAGGAAGAACATAGGGTGATCAAATTAAGAAACTAGTAAGAGACTGAATGACTAGAAGGATAGACCGAAACTTGTTTAGAGAAATTTTCAGGATATATCTCATTAACTTGCATATTATAAATTATTAAGATTATAACTCCATTAAGATTTGAATAGTTAACGTGTGAATGTCATCCATTGGATGCTTTACACTAGGACAATCATCCAAGATTTTGAACCCGTCTCAGACAAACATGGGTCTCGGATGTGTAATTCCTAGAGGATCATGCTCTTAGATGTGTTAATCCCAAGATACTAGATGTGTAATTTTTAGAAAACTAATCATCTCAAACATGTTAATCCTGATAATCTTTGGATGTATCAATCCCAAGGCACCAAATGTGTAATTCTCAAAAAACGAAGATCTCACATATATTAATCCAGAGTATCTTTAGATGTGGCGCTATGATAAATATTTGATAGTTTTGAGCTTTTAATGGATACAATGAAAGAAGCAAGCTCACCCTTGCTCACGACTAAAAATCGTAAGAAATGCCAAATTAGTTGGAAGCATTGTTGTCAATCTAACCATTGAGCTAAAAAGTTAGAAGCATTGTTGTTGTCAATCTAACCACTGGAACTAGAATCAGTTATGAGATGCCATGAAAGTACACCTTCGTGAAAGGTTTTGTCCTCCAGGATTTCAAGAGGATAAAATGAATGAATTTTTGGAGCTAACCCAAGAAAGGAAGACCCTAAAAGAATACCACCTAAACTTCTCCGATTTGCTCCAGAGATGGATGAGGTAACTCTTCTCCATTGATTCATTTGGAAGCTTAATCTACCTTTGAATAACCTCATCAAGAATGTAAAACCATCCTCTATTTCAGAAGCCATAATTATAGCCAGAGACTGTGATAAAGTTTATATATATATATATATAGAAAGTGTCGAGAAGCTTCCATGTTAATCAAGAAGAAGTCTCCTAATTCAAGAGGAACGTCAAGCCCACCCCTGGCTACAAGGAATCATGAGCTAGAGCAAAAATTAGGTCAAGAAATAGGGATAGCAGGGTTAAAGATAACTGAATTCAACAAGAAATAGGGATAGCAGGGTTAAAGATAACCGAATTCAACAAGTATTTCTATGAGTAAATAGAAGAGGATTAGTGCAAGATTCATGTGAAGTAATGTGCATGATGAATAGAGGTATTCTACAAGACGATACTAAGATTATGAAATTGCTATCATAGGTTAGATTGTGTAAAGAATTGATTTCCTTACGTTTTTTCATGATAATTTATTAAGTACCATATTACATGGGGATATAGAGTAAGGAATTCGAAGGTTCATACCATATGAGAGGTATATGAATACATGAAATTAGAATAATAAAGACCTTTTGGGGACACACAACAAAACGAGCCAAGTACATGAAATAAAAGACTCTTTAAGAACAATGTTTAGATAAAAGAAGATTTTTACCTAGTGGTGGGGACCACTTTTAAAGAGACAAGAGGATTTACTTAGATACTACCCTTTCTCGCGAGATGAGGACATCTCGAATCTTTTAAGTGGGGGAGATTGTAAGGTCCCTCCCAAGCCATGTATGTATGTGTCTCTTTTAATATAGATTTCAATAAGAAAAGAGAGTGTAATTAGAAAGAGTGAGACAATAATGCTAGAAACATTAGAAAAGTGTTAGAATACAAATATTAGCTTCAAAAATCCTAAAAGAAATAAGAACATAAGAATAGTTCTATTAAGAGATAAGTATCCCCAAAAATAGAATTTCGAGTTTAGGTGATAAGAGGTCATATTTAGAGTACTTTTACACATTTCGAGTCCATGCATACTAAAAATAGGGAAAAACAACGCGTTTACAAAGATGGTGCGTTTGTGGCTATATACAGACGTTTTTGCCTATTCTGCCCTCGCTGGCTTGTAGACCAGATGCCTTCCCGTTCTTTTGACTGGTTACATGACCATATTCTGAGTTTTTATCAGAGAGTTATGACCGAAATAGTTTGCTGTTTCTGTCAGGGTCTCTACATCGAGAAAACTGTGAGAAGACAGCAAGTAGCCTCAAGGTAATCCTAGAGTTTGAGATGCATATATCCCTTCATTCTTATCTAATATCTCAGAAAAGAAGCTTAGATTGCTATAGTCTTTCGGAGGTAGAGACCAAAACTCCATAGCTTTTCTTTTAGAGAAAGAATAGTATGCCATAGCCCTATAAAAGAGAAGGCTATTTTGCCACCATAGATCTTAGAAAGAGAGAAGAGTCACAGTATGAGTAAGAGGAGATAAAGCTTGGAGATGATTGGATGATTTCAATCGTAAGACAAGGTATTAGAAGACTCTATTCTCATATGTCAAGTTCTAAAGCTCTTGTTAACGAGCAAAGGCAGCAACGATAAACGACAAATTTCTATAAGGTATATACATATTTTGTTTTTCAATTATATATCATTCTTAGGGGTTGAGGTATGGCCCCGGCTTCTCTATTAATTATTAATAGTGATCTATTTGATTGATTTACTATTTAAAGTTTGTATTCTTTTAAAAACAACAGCATATGTCTTAATAAAGAATGTCTTATCGCAATCTCAAGTTGAAATGCAAAAATCTTTGTGAAAAAGATTGTTTTCTTAAAGAGGGTGACATGGATCCTAGTCATATGGTTTAGTGAGTAAATGGATTGTTATCTTGGTTAAATTAAGGTACAGGTACAACTTCTCCCTGCCTTGACGCTGCCCCGTCCTTGTGCTTGTGTAGCCGGACGGCGGAGACGTTAGTAAGGCCCGGAGTTGGCCCATGGTATCCCTCATACCATCGGGAGAATGAGGTTTGCCGATTGAGGCAAGTGATTGTGATGATGCTGCCTAGTTCTGAGGGCCCAGGCTAGTGCGGTGAATTAGCCCACCCTAGTGCGCAGACATCCCTCTGAGGGGCGGGAGGATCGAGCGATGGAGCCTGAGAGGGCGACAGGCCGGCTTGAGTCCTCGTCAGCGGCTGACGATGAGGTGTATAGTCCCGTAGGGTTTTGCCCAGCATGTGGAGACTGGAAGGCCGAATTCTAGATCATCGGCGGTATAAAGGAAAAGAATAAGACAGCCGGTTTGGCTTGTATGAAATTGATTCATGTTTAAACTTTGTTTTTATAAATCTTGTCTTTGGTATGATTGTATTGTAGAAAAAGGCTGTTTTAACAAACCTTGTGAAAAGGGCCTTAATTAAGGAACATGTTTATATATGTCAAACAGTGTGGTAGGATTAATTAGAAAACAAATTGACGCGTGAGTAGGGTGGAAAGTGGGAGGATGGAATGCCCCGATGGCACCATCCTACGGACGGGTGGACCCGATTAGTCGGGTAGCTTTCCAACATATTAAGTGAAAGCCCTATGCTAGATAAATAGGTTCTCGGGCAACTCTATTCTAGAAGACTAGGCCAGCGGCTGTGCCTTGCATAAGATGAGGAAAAAAGCGTTGTCCCTAGAAATCAAGTCTAGTAGTTGCCCAATTTATGATCGATTACCCTATGGGTGATTTGATGTTTAGAAAATCACGCTCCCCCTGCGGGATAGAGCTAGGTCATACTTATAAATCGTATCCTTGAATCTCTACAGGGTCAAGGTGTCGATGAATAGGAAATTTTTTCCAAGATAAGACTTAGCGGACTATCTTAAGCGTTTCCCCCATTTGTGGAAGGGGGGAACCTTACAAGTGGTATCAGAGCCGATCTTAGTTCCTAGGATTTGTTTTTCAAAGGTTAACTATCAAGGGATTAAAACAAGTGATTGTTTATCATATGAGAACGAATCAATCATCTCTACTGGCCATAGAAGTGATTTGAATATCCTCACATGTTGAGACAATCATCCTATTAATTTGTGCTTGTATCTTGGGGGTGCACACGCAAGATATTTGTACAATAAATTTGAGAAATAAGGTTGGGGAGAAAACCTTTTGTGAGGAAGAACATAGGGTGATCAAATTAAGAAACTAGTAAGAGACTGAATGACTAGAAGGATAGACCGAAACTTGTTTAGAGAAATTTTCAGGATATATCTCATTAACTTGCATATTATAAATTATTAAGATTATAACTCCATTAAGATTTGAATAGTTAACGTGTGAATGTCATCCATTGGATGCTTTACACTAGGACAATCATCCAAGATTTTGAACCCGTCTCAGACAAACATGGGTCTCGGATGTGTAATTCCTAGAGGATCATGCTCTTAGATGTGTTAATCCCAAGATACTAGATGTGTAATTTTTAGAAAACTAATCATCTCAAACATGTTAATCCTGATAATCTTTGGATGTATCAATCCCAAGGCACCAAATGTGTAATTCTCAAAAAACGAAGATCTCACATATATTAATCCAGAGTATCTTTAGATGTGGCGCTATGATAAATATTTGATAGTTTTGAGCTTTTAATGGATACAATGAAAGAAGCAAGCTCACCCTTGCTCACGACTAAAAATCGTAAGAAATGCCAAATTAGTTGGAAGCATTGTTGTCAATCTAACCATTGAGCTAAAAAGTTAGAAGCATTGTTGTTGTCAATCTAACCACTGGAACTAGAATCAGTTATGAGATGCCATGAAAGTACACCTTCGTGAAAGGTTTTGTCCTCCAGGATTTCAAGAGGATAAAATGAATGAATTTTTGGAGCTAACCCAAGAAAGGAAGACCCTAAAAGAATACCACCTAAACTTCTCCGATTTGCTCCAGAGATGGATGAGGTAACTCTTCTCCATTGATTCATTTGGAAGCTTAATCTACCTTTGAATAACCTCATCAAGAATGTAAAACCATCCTCTATTTCAGAAGCCATAATTATAGCCAGAGACTGTGATAAAGTTTATATATATATATATATAGAAAGTGTCGAGAAGCTTCCATGTTAATCAAGAAGAAGTCTCCTAATTCAAGAGGAACGTCAAGCCCACCCCTGGCTACAAGGAATCATGAGCTAGAGCAAAAATTAGGTCAAGAAATAGGGATAGCAGGGTTAAAGATAACTGAATTCAACAAGAAATAGGGATAGCAGGGTTAAAGATAACCGAATTCAACAAGTATTTCTATGAGTAAATAGAAGAGGATTAGTGCAAGATTCATGTGAAGTAATGTGCATGATGAATAGAGGTATTCTACAAGACGATACTAAGATTATGAAATTGCTATCATAGGTTAGATTGTGTAAAGAATTGATTTCCTTACGTTTTTTCATGATAATTTATTAAGTACCATATTACATGGGGATATAGAGTAAGGAATTCGAAGGTTCATACCATATGAGAGGTATATGAATACATGAAATTAGAATAATAAAGACCTTTTGGGGACACACAACAAAACGAGCCAAGTACATGAAATAAAAGACTCTTTAAGAACAATGTTTAGATAAAAGAAGATTTTTACCTAGTGGTGGGGACCACTTTTAAAGAGACAAGAGGATTTACTTAGATACTACCCTTTCTCGCGAGATGAGGACATCTCGAATCTTTTAAGTGGGGGAGATTGTAAGGTCCCTCCCAAGCCATGTATGTATGTGTCTCTTTTAATATAGATTTCAATAAGAAAAGAGAGTGTAATTAGAAAGAGTGAGACAATAATGCTAGAAACATTAGAAAAGTGTTAGAATACAAATATTAGCTTCAAAAATCCTAAAAGAAATAAGAACATAAGAATAGTTCTATTAAGAGATAAGTATCCCCAAAAATAGAATTTCGAGTTTAGGTGATAAGAGGTCATATTTAGAGTACTTTTACACATTTCGAGTCCATGCATACTAAAAATAGGGAAAAACAACGCATTTACAAAGATGGTGCGTTTGTGGCTATATACAGACGTTTTTGCCTATTCTGCCCTCGCTGGCTTGTAGACCAGATGCCTTCCCGTTCTTTTGACTGGTTACATGACCATATTCTGAGTTTTTATCAGAGAGTTATGACCGAAATAGTTTGCTGTTTCTGTCAGGGTCTCTACATCGAGAAAACTGTGAGAAGACAGCAAGTAGCCTCAAGGTAATCCTAGAGTTTGAGATGCATATATCCCTTCATTCTTATCTAATATCTCAGAAAAGAAGCTTAGATTGCTATAGTCTTTCGGAGGTAGAGACCAAAACTCCATAGCTTTTCTTTTAGAGAAAGAATAGTATGCCATAGCCCTATAAAAGAGAAGGCTATTTTGCCACCATAGATCTTAGAAAGAGAGAAGAGTCACAGTATGAGTAAGAGGAGATAAAGCTTGGAGATGATTGGATGATTTCAATCGTAAGACAAGGTATTAGAAGACTCTATTCTCATATGTCAAGTTCTAAAGCTCTTGTTAACGAGCAAAGGCAGCAACGATAAACGACAAATTTCTATAAGGTATATACATATTTTGTTTTTCAATTATATATCATTCTTAGGGGTTGAGGTATGGCCCCGGCTTCTCTATTAATTATTAATAGTGATCTATTTGATTGATTTACTATTTAAAGTTTGTATTCTTTTAAAAACAACAGCATATGTCTTAATAAAGAATGTCTTATCGCAATCTCAAGTTGAAATGCAAAAATCTTTGTGAAAAAGATTGTTTTCTTAAAGAGGGTGACATGGATCCTAGTCATATGGTTTAGTGAGTAAATGGATTGTTATCTTGGTTAAATTAAGGTACAGGTACAACTTCTCCCTGCCTTGACGCTGCCCCGTCCTTGTGCTTGTGTAGCCGGACGGCGGAGACGTTAGTAAGGCCCGGAGTTGGCCCATGGTATCCCTCATACCATCGGGAGAATGAGGTTTGCCGATTGAGGCAAGTGATTGTGATGATGCTGCCTAGTTCTGAGGGCCCAGGCTAGTGCGGTGAATTAGCCCACCCTAGTGCGCAGACATCCCTCTGAGGGGCGGGAGGATCGAGCGATGGAGCCTGAGAGGGCGACAGGCCGGCTTGAGTCCTCGTCAGCGGCTGACGATGAGGTGTATAGTCCCGTAGGGTTTTGCCCAGCATGTGGAGACTGGAAGGCCGAATTCTAGATCATCGGCGGTATAAAGGAAAAGAATAAGACAGCCGGTTTGGCTTGTATGAAATTGATTCATGTTTAAAATTTGTTTTTATAAATCTTGTCTTTGGTATGATTGTATTGTAGAAAAAGGCTGTTTTAACAAACCTTGTGAAAAGGGCCTTAATTAAGGAACATGTTTATATATGTCAAACAGTGTGGTAGGATTAATTAGAAAACAAATTGACGCGTGAGTAGGGTGGAAAGTGGGAGGATGGAATGCCCCGATGGCACCATCCTACGGACGGGTGGACCCGATTAGTCGGGTAGCTTTCCAACATATTAAGTGAAAGCCCTATGCTAGATAAATAGGTTCTCGGGCAACTCTATTCTAGAAGACTAGGCCAGCGGCTGTGCCTTGCATAAGATGAGGAAAAAAGCGTTGTCCCTAGAAATCAAGTCTAGTAGTTGCCCAATTTATGATCGATTACCCTATGGGTGATTTGATGTTTAGAAAATCACGCTCCCCCTGCGGGATAGAGCTAGGTCATACTTATAAATCGTATCCTTGAATCTCTACAGGGTCAAGGTGTCGATGAATAGGAAATTTTTTCCAAGATAAGACTTAGCGGACTATCTTAAGCGTTTCCCCCATTTGTGGAAGGGGGGAACCTTACAAGTGGTATCAGAGCCGATCTTAGTTCCTAGGATTTGTTTTTCAAAGGTTAACTATCAAGGGATTAAAACAAGTGATTGTTTATCATATGAGAACGAATCAATCATCTCTACTGGCCATAGAAGTGATTTGAATATCCTCACATGTTGAGACAATCATCCTATTAATTTGTGCTTGTATCTTGGGGGTGCACACGCAAGATATTTGTACAATAAATTTGAGAAATAAGGTTGGGGAGAAAACCTTTTGTGAGGAAGAACATAGGGTGATCAAATTAAGAAACTAGTAAGAGACTGAATGACTAGAAGGATAGACCGAAACTTGTTTAGAGAAATTTTCAGGATATATCTCATTAACTTGCATATTATAAATTATTAAGATTATAACTCCATTAAGATTTGAATAGTTAACGTGTGAATGTCATCCATTGGATGCTTTACACTAGGACAATCATCCAAGATTTTGAACCCGTCTCAGACAAACATGGGTCTCGGATGTGTAATTCCTAGAGGATCATGCTCTTAGATGTGTTAATCCCAAGATACTAGATGTGTAATTTTTAGAAAACTAATCATCTCAAACATGTTAATCCTGATAATCTTTGGATGTATCAATCCCAAGGCACCAAATGTGTAATTCTCAAAAAACGAAGATCTCACATATATTAATCCAGAGTATCTTTAGATGTGGCGCTATGATAAATATTTGATAGTTTTGAGCTTTTAATGGATACAATGAAAGAAGCAAGCTCACCCTTGCTCACGACTAAAAATCGTAAGAAATGCCAAATTAGTTGGAAGCATTGTTGTCAATCTAACCATTGAGCTAAAAAGTTAGAAGCATTGTTGTTGTCAATCTAACCACTGGAACTAGAATCAGTTATGAGATGCCATGAAAGTACACCTTCGTGAAAGGTTTTGTCCTCCAGGATTTCAAGAGGATAAAATGAATGAATTTTTGGAGCTAACCCAAGAAAGGAAGACCCTAAAAGAATACCACCTAAACTTCTCCGATTTGCTCCAGAGATGGATGAGGTAACTCTTCTCCATTGATTCATTTGGAAGCTTAATCTACCTTTGAATAACCTCATCAAGAATGTAAAACCATCCTCTATTTCAGAAGCCATAATTATAGCCAGAGACTGTGATAAAGTTTATATATATATATATATAGAAAGTGTCGAGAAGCTTCCATGTTAATCAAGAAGAAGTCTCCTAATTCAAGAGGAACGTCAAGCCCACCCCTGGCTACAAGGAATCATGAGCTAGAGCAAAAATTAGGTCAAGAAATAGGGATAGCAGGGTTAAAGATAACTGAATTCAACAAGAAATAGGGATAGCAGGGTTAAAGATAACCGAATTCAACAAGTATTTCTATGAGTAAATAGAAGAGGATTAGTGCAAGATTCATGTGAAGTAATGTGCATGATGAATAGAGGTATTCTACAAGACGATACTAAGATTATGAAATTGCTATCATAGGTTAGATTGTGTAAAGAATTGATTTCCTTACGTTTTTTCATGATAATTTATTAAGTACCATATTACATGGGGATATAGAGTAAGGAATTCGAAGGTTCATACCATATGAGAGGTATATGAATACATGAAATTAGAATAATAAAGACCTTTTGGGGACACACAACAAAACGAGCCAAGTACATGAAATAAAAGACTCTTTAAGAACAATGTTTAGATAAAAGAAGATTTTTACCTAGTGGTGGGGACCACTTTTAAAGAGACAAGAGGATTTACTTAGATACTACCCTTTCTCGCGAGATGAGGACATCTCGAATCTTTTAAGTGGGGGAGATTGTAAGGTCCCTCCCAAGCCATGTATGTATGTGTCTCTTTTAATATAGATTTCAATAAGAAAAGAGAGTGTAATTAGAAAGAGTGAGACAATAATGCTAGAAACATTAGAAAAGTGTTAGAATACAAATATTAGCTTCAAAAATCCTAAAAGAAATAAGAACATAAGAATAGTTCTATTAAGAGATAAGTATCCCCAAAAATAGAATTTCGAGTTTAGGTGATAAGAGATCATATTTAGAGTACTTTTACACATTTCGAGTCCATGCATACTAAAAATAGGGAAAAACAACGCGTTTACAAAGATGGTGCGTTTGTGGCTATATACAGACGTTTTTGCCTATTCTGCCCTCGCTGGCTTGTAGACCAGATGCCTTCCCGTTCTTTTGACTGGTTACATGACCATATTCTGAGTTTTTATCAGAGAGTTATGACCGAAATAGTTTGTTGTTTCTGTCAGGGTCTCTACATCGAGAAAACTGTGAGAAGACAGCAAGTAGCCTCAAGGTAATCCTAGAGTTTGAGATGCATATATCCCTTCATTCTTATCTAATATCTCAGAAAAGAAGCTTAGATTGCTATAGTCTTTCGGAGGTAGAGACCAAAACTCCATAGCTTTTCTTTTAGAGAAAGAATAGTATGCCATAGCCCTATAAAAGAGAAGGCTATTTTGCCACCATAGATCTTAGAAAGAGAGAAGAGTCACAGTATGAGTAAGAGGAGATAAAGCTTGGAGATGATTGGATGATTTCAATCGTAAGACAAGGTATTAGAAGACTCTATTCTCATATGTCAAGTTCTAAAGCTCTTGTTAACGAGCAAAGGCAGCAACGATAAACGACAAATTTCTATAAGGTATATACATATTTTGTTTTTCAATTATATATCATTCTTAGGGGTTGAGGTATGGCCCCGGCTTCTCTATTAATTATTAATAGTGATCTATTTGATTGATTTACTATTTAAAGTTTGTATTCTTTTAAAAACAACAGCATATGTCTTAATAAAGAATGTCTTATCGCAATCTCAAGTTGAAATGCAAAAATCTTTGTGAAAAAGATTGTTTTCTTAAAGAGGGTGACATGGATCCTAGTCATATGGTTTAGTGAGTAAATGGATTGTTATCTTGGTTAAATTAAGGTACAGGTACAACTTCTCCCTGCCTTGACGCTGCCCCGTCCTTGTGCTTGTGTAGCCGGACGGCGGAGACGTTAGTAAGGCCCGGAGTTGGCCCATGGTATCCCTCATACCATCGGGAGAATGAGGTTTGCCGATTGAGGCAAGTGATTGTGATGATGCTGCCTAGTTCTGAGGGCCCAGGCTAGTGCGGTGAATTAGCCCACCCTAGTGCGCAGACATCCCTCTGAGGGGCGGGAGGATCGAGCGATGGAGCCTGAGAGGGTGACAGGCCGGCTTGAGTCCTCGTCAGCGGCTGACGATGAGGTGTATAGTCCCGTAGGGTTTTGCCCAGCATGTGGAGACTGGAAGGCCGAATTCTAGATCATCGGCGGTATAAAGGAAAAGAATAAGACAGCCGGTTTGGCTTGTATGAAATTGATTCATGTTTAAACTTTGTTTTTATAAATCTTGTCTTTGGTATGATTGTATTGTAGAAAAAGGCTGTTTTAACAAACCTTGTGAAAAGGGCCTTAATTAAGGAACATGTTTATATATGTCAAACAGTGTGGTAGGATTAATTAGAAAACAAATTGACGCGTGAGTAGGGTGGAAAGTGGGAGGATGGAATGCCCCGATGGCACCATCCTACGGACGGGTGGACCCGATTAGTCGGGTAGCTTTCCAACATATTAAGTGAAAGCCCTATGCTAGATAAATAGGTTCTCGGGCAACTCTATTCTAGAAGACTAGGCCAGCGGCTGTGCCTTGCATAAGATGAGGAAAAAAGCGTTGTCCCTAGAAATCAAGTCTAGTAGTTGCCCAATTTATGATCGATTACCCTATGGGTGATTTGATGTTTAGAAAATCACGCTCCCCCTGCGGGATAGAGCTAGGTCATACTTATAAATCGTATCCTTGAATCTCTACAGGGTCAAGGTGTCGATGAATAGGAAATTTTTTCCAAGATAAGACTTAGCGGACTATCTTAAGCGTTTCCCCCATTTGTGGAAGGGGGGAACCTTACAAGTGGTATCAGAGCCGATCTTAGTTCCTAGGATTTGTTTTTCAAAGGTTAACTATCAAGGGATTAAAACAAGTGATTGTTTATCATATGAGAACGAATCAATCATCTCTACTGGCCATAGAAGTGATTTGAATATCCTCACATGTTGAGACAATCATCCTATTAATTTGTGCTTGTATCTTGGGGGTGCACACGCAAGATATTTGTACAATAAATTTGAGAAATAAGGTTGGGGAGAAAACCTTTTGTGAGGAAGAACATAGGGTGATCAAATTAAGAAACTAGTAAGAGACTGAATGACTAGAAGGATAGACCGAAACTTGTTTAGAGAAATTTTCAGGATATATCTCATTAACTTGCATATTATAAATTATTAAGATTATAACTCCATTAAGATTTGAATAGTTAACGTGTGAATGTCATCCATTGGATGCTTTACACTAGGACAATCATCCAAGATTTTGAACCCGTCTCAGACAAACATGGGTCTCGGATGTGTAATTCCTAGAGGATCATGCTCTTAGATGTGTTAATCCCAAGATACTAGATGTGTAATTTTTAGAAAACTAATCATCTCAAACATGTTAATCCTGATAATCTTTGGATGTATCAATCCCAAGGCACCAAATGTGTAATTCTCAAAAAACGAAGATCTCACATATATTAATCCAGAGTATCTTTAGATGTGGCGCTATGATAAATATTTGATAGTTTTGAGCTTTTAATGGATACAATGAAAGAAGCAAGCTCACCCTTGCTCACGACTAAAAATCGTAAGAAATGCCAAATTAGTTGGAAGCATTGTTGTCAATCTAACCATTGAGCTAAAAAGTTAGAAGCATTGTTGTTGTCAATCTAACCACTGGAACTAGAATCAGTTATGAGATGCCATGAAAGTACACCTTCGTGAAAGGTTTTGTCCTCCAGGATTTCAAGAGGATAAAATGAATGAATTTTTGGAGCTAACCCAAGAAAGGAAGACCCTAAAAGAATACCACCTAAACTTCTCCGATTTGCTCCAGAGATGGATGAGGTAACTCTTCTCCATTGATTCATTTGGAAGCTTAATCTACCTTTGAATAACCTCATCAAGAATGTAAAACCATCCTCTATTTCAGAAGCCATAATTATAGCCAGAGACTGTGATAAAGTTTATATATATATATATAGAAAGTGTCGAGAAGCTTCCATGTTAATCAAGAAGAAGTCTCCTAATTCAAGAGGAACGTCAAGCCCACCCCTGGCTACAAGGAATCATGAGCTAGAGCAAAAATTAGGTCAAGAAATAGGGATAGCAGGGTTAAAGATAACTGAATTCAACAAGAAATAGGGATAGCAGGGTTAAAGATAACCGAATTCAACAAGTATTTCTATGAGTAAATAGAAGAGGATTAGTGCAAGATTCATGTGAAGTAATGTGCATGATGAATAGAGGTATTCTACAAGACGATACTAAGATTATGAAATTGCTATCATAGGTTAGATTGTGTAAAGAATTGATTTCCTTACGTTTTTTCATGATAATTTATTAAGTACCATATTACATGGGGATATAGAGTAAGGAATTCGAAGGTTCATACCATATGAGAGGTATATGAATACATGAAATTAGAATAATAAAGACCTTTTGGGGACACACAACAAAACGAGCCAAGTACATGAAATAAAAGACTCTTTAAGAACAATGTTTAGATAAAAGAAGATTTTTACCTAGTGGTGGGGACCACTTTTAAAGAGACAAGAGGATTTACTTAGATACTACCCTTTCTCGCGAGATGAGGACATCTCGAATCTTTTAAGTGGGGGAGATTGTAAGGTCCCTCCCAAGCCATGTATGTATGTGTCTCTTTTAATATAGATTTCAATAAGAAAAGAGAGTGTAATTAGAAAGAGTGAGACAATAATGCTAGAAACATTAGAAAAGTGTTAGAATACAAATATTAGCTTCAAAAATCCTAAAAGAAATAAGAACATAAGAATAGTTCTATTAAGAGATAAGTATCCCCAAAAATAGAATTTCGAGTTTAGGTGATAAGAGGTCATATTTAGAGTACTTTTACACATTTCGAGTCCATGCATACTAAAAATAGGGAAAAACAACGCGTTTACAAAGATGGTGCGTTTGTGGCTATATACAGACGTTTTTGCCTATTCTGCCCTCGCTGGCTTGTAGACCAGATGCCTTCCCGTTCTTTTGACTGGTTACATGACCATATTCTGAGTTTTTATCAGAGAGTTATGACCGAAATAGTTTGCTGTTTCTGTCAGGGTCTCTACATCGAGAAAACTGTGAGAAGACAGCAAGTAGCCTCAAGGTAATCCTAGAGTTTGAGATGCATATATCCCTTCATTCTTATCTAATATCTCAGAAAAGAAGCTTAGATTGCTATAGTCTTTCGGAGGTAGAGACCAAAACTCCATAGCTTTTCTTTTAGAGAAAGAATAGTATGCCATAGCCCTATAAAAGAGAAGGCTATTTTGCCACCATAGATCTTAGAAAGAGAGAAGAGTCACAGTATGAGTAAGAGGAGATAAAGCTTGGAGA
Organism: Cibotium barometz; assembly: GCF_041138505.1. NCBI lineage: Eukaryota > Viridiplantae > Streptophyta > Polypodiopsida > Cyatheales > Cibotiaceae > Cibotium > Cibotium barometz. Next base: position 17,409,378 of record NC_141088.1, on the reverse strand, counting down.
TGATTGGATGATTTCAATCGTAAGACAAGGTATTAGAAGACTCTATTCTCATATGTCAAGTTCTAAAGCTCTTGTTAACGAGCAAAGGCAGCAACGATAAACGACAAATTTCTATAAGGTATATACATATTTTGTTTTTCAATTATATATCATTCTTAGAGGTTGAGGTATGGCCCCGGCTTCTCTATTAATTATTAATAGTGATCTATTTGATTGATTTACTATTTAAAGTTTGTATTCTTTTAAAAACAACAGCATATGTCTTAATAAAGAATGTCTTATCGCAATCTCAAGTTGAAATGCAAAAATCTTTGTGAAAAAGATTGTTTTCTTAAAGAGGGTGACATGGATCCTAGTCATATGGTTTAGTGAGTAAATGGATTGTTATCTTGGTTAAATTAAGGTACAGGTACAACTTCTCCCTGCCTTGACGCTGCCCCGTCCTTGTGCTTGTGTAGCCGGACGGCGGAGACGTTAGTAAGGCCCGGAGTTGGCCCATGGTATCCCTCATACCATCGGGAGAATGAGGTTTGCCGATTGAGGCAAGTGATTGTGATGATGCTGCCTAGTTCTGAGGGCCCAGGCTAGTGCGGTGAATTAGCCCACCCTAGTGCGCAGACATCCCTCTGAGGGGCGGGAGGATCGAGCGATGGAGCCTGAGAGGGCGACAGGCCGGCTTGAGTCCTCGTCAGCGGCTGACGATGAGGTGTATAGTCCCGTAGGGTTTTGCCCAGCATGTGGAGACTGGAAGGCCGAATTCTAGATCATCGGCGGTATAAAGGAAAAGAATAAGACAGCCGGTTTGGCTTGTATGAAATTGATTCATGTTTAAAATTTGTTTTTATAAATCTTGTCTTTGGTATGATTGTATTGTAGAAAAAGGCTGTTTTAACAAACCTTGTGAAAAGGGCCTTAATTAAGGAACATGTTTATATATGTCAAACAGTGTGGTAGGATTAATTAGAAAACAAATTGACGTGTGAGTAGGGTGGAAAGTGGGAGGATGGAATGCCCCGATGGCACCATCCTACGGACGGGTGGACCCGATTAGTCGGGTAGCTTTCCAACATATTAAGTGAAAGCCCTATGCTAGATAAATAGGTTCTCGGGCAACTCTATTCTAGAAGACTAGGCCAGCGGCTGTGCCTTGCATAAGATGAGGAAAAAAGCGTTGTCCCTAGAAATCAAGTCTAGTAGTTGCCCAATTTATGATCGATTACCCTATGGGTGATTTGATGTTTAGAAAATCACGCTCCCCCTGCGGGATAGAGCTAGGTCATACTTATAAATCGTATCCTTGAATCTCTACAGGGTCAAGGTGTCGATGAATAGGAAATTTTTTCCAAGATAAGACTTAGCGGACTATCTTAAGCGTTTCCCCCATTTGTGGAAGGGGGGAACCTTACAAGTGGTATCAGAGCCGATCTTAGTTCCTAGGATTTGTTTTTCAAAGGTTAACTATCAAGGGATTAAAACAAGTGATTGTTTATCATATGAGAACGAATCAATCATCTCTACTGGCCATAGAAGTGATTTGAATATCCTCACATGTTGAGACAATCATCCTATTAATTTGTGCTTGTATCTTGGGGGTGCACACGCAAGATATTTGTACAATAAATTTGAGAAATAAGGTTGGGGAGAAAACCTTTTGTGAGGAAGAACATAGGGTGATCAAATTAAGAAACTAGTAAGAGACTGAATGACTAGAAGGATAGACCGAAACTTGTTTAGAGAAATTTTCAGGATATATCTCATTAACTTGCATATTATAAATTATTAAGATTATAACTCCATTAAGATTTGAATAGTTAACGTGTGAATGTCATCCATTGGATGCTTTACACTAGGACAATCATCCAAGATTTTGAACCCGTCTCAGACAAACATGGGTCTCGGATGTGTAATTCCTAGAGGATCATGCTCTTAGATGTGTTAATCCCAAGATACTAGATGTGTAATTTTTAGAAAACTAATCATCTCAAACATGTTAATCCTGATAATCTTTGGATGTATCAATCCCAAGGCACCAAATGTGTAATTCTCAAAAAACGAAGATCTCACATATATTAATCCAGAGTATCTTTAGATGTGGCGCTATGATAAATATTTGATAGTTTTGAGCTTTTAATGGATACAATGAAAGAAGCAAGCTCACCCTTGCTCACGACTAAAAATCGTAAGAAATGCCAAATTAGTTGGAAGCATTGTTGTCAATCTAACCATTGAGCTAAAAAGTTAGAAGCATTGTTGTTGTCAATCTAACCACTGGAACTAGAATCAGTTATGAGATGCCATGAAAGTACACCTTCGTGAAAGGTTTTGTCCTCCAGGATTTCAAGAGGATAAAATGAATGAATTTTTGGAGCTAACCCAAGAAAGGAAGACCCTAAAAGAATACCACCTAAACTTCTCCGATTTGCTCCAGAGATGGATGAGGTAACTCTTCTCCATTGATTCATTTGGAAGCTTAATCTACCTTTGAATAACCTCATCAAGAATGTAAAACCATCCTCTATTTCAAAAGCCATAATTATAGCCAGAGACTGTGATAAAGTTTATATATATATATATAGAAAGTGTCGAGAAGCTTCCATGTTAATCAAGAAGAAGTCTCCTAATTCAAGAGGAACGTCAAGCCCACCCCTGGCTACAAGGAATCATGAGCTAGAGCAAAAATTAGGTCAAGAAATAGGGATAGCAGGGTTAAAGATAACTGAATTCAACAAGAAATAGGGATAGCAGGGTTAAAGATAACCGAATTCAACAAGTATTTCTATGAGTAAATAGAAGAGGATTAGTGCAAGATTCATGTGAAGTAATGTGCATGATGAATAGAGGTATTCTACAAGACGATACTAAGATTATAAAATTGCTATCATAGGTTAGATTGTGTAAAGAATTGATTTCCTTACGTTTTTTCATGATAATTTATTAAGTACCATATTACATGGGGATATAGAGTAAGGAATTCGAAGGTTCATACCATATGAGAGGTATATGAATACATGAAATTAGAATAATAAAGACCTTTTGGGGACACACAACAAAACGAGCCAAGTACATGAAATAAAAGACTCTTTAAGAACAATGTTTAGATAAAAGAAGATTTTTACCTAGTGGTGGGGACCACTTTTAAAGAGACAAGAGGATTTACTTAGATACTACCCTTTCTCGCGAGATGAGGACATCTCGAATCTTTTAAGTGGGGGAGATTGTAAGGTCCCTCCCAAGCCATGTATGTATGTGTCTCTTTTAATATAGATTTCAATAAGAAAAGAGAGTGTAATTAGAAAGAGTGAGACAATAATGCTAGAAACATTAGAAAAGTGTTAGAATACAAATATTAGCTTCAAAAATCCTAAAAGAAATAAGAACATAAGAATAGTTCTATTAAGAGATAAGTATCCCCAAAAATAGAATTTCGAGTTTAGGTGATAAGAGGTCATATTTAGAGTACTTTTACACATTTCGAGTCCATGCATACTAAAAATAGGGAAAAACAACGCGTTTACAAAGATGGTGCGTTTGTGGCTATATACAGACGTTTTTGCCTATTCTGCCCTCGCTGGCTTGTAGACCAGATGCCTTCCCGTTCTTTTGACTGGTTACATGACCATATTCTGAGTTTTTATCAGAGAGTTATGACCGAAATAGTTTGCTGTTTCTGTCAGGGTCTCTACATCGAGAAAACTGTGAGAAGACAGCAAGTAGCCTCAAGGTAATCCTAGAGTTTGAGATGCATATATCCCTTCATTCTTATCTAATATCTCAGAAAAGAAGCTTAGATTGCTATAGTCTTTCGGAGGTAGAGACCAAAACTCCATAGCTTTTCTTTTAGAGAAAGAATAGTATGCCATAGCCCTATAAAAGAGAAGGCTATTTTGCCACCATAGATCTTAGAAAGAGAGAAGAGTCACAGTATGAGTAAGAGGAGATAAAGCTTGGAGATGATTGGATGATTTCAATCGTAAGACAAGGTATTAGAAGACTCTATTCTCATATGTCAAGTTCTAAAGCTCTTGTTAACGAGCAAAGGCAGCAACGATAAACGACAAATTTCTATAAGGTATATACATATTTTGTTTTTCAATTATATATCATTCTTAGGGGTTGAGGTATGGCCCCGGCTTCTCTATTATTTGTTAATAGTGTTCTATTTGATTGATTTACTATTTAAAGTTTGTATTCTTTTAAAAACAACAGTATATGTCTTAATAAAGAATGTCTTATCGCAATCTCAAGTTGAAATGCAAAAATCTTTGTGAAAAAGATTGTTTTCTTAAAGAGGGTGACATGGATCCTAGTCATATGGTTTAGTGAGTAAATGGATTGTTATCTTGGTTAAATTAAGATACAAGTACAACTTCTCCCTGCCTTGACGCTGCCCCGTCCTTGTGCTTGTGTAGCCGGACGGCGGAGACGTTAGTAAGGCCCGGAGTTGGCCCATGGTATCCCTCATACCATCGGGAGAATGAGGTTTGCCGATTGAGGCAAGTGATTGTGATGATGCTGCCTAGTTCTGAGGGCCCAGGCTAGTGCGGTGAATTAGCCCACCCTAGTGCGCAGACATCCCTCTAAGGGGCGGGAGGATCGAGCGATGGAGCCTGAGAGGGCGACAGGCCGGCTTGAGTCCTCGCCAGTGGCTGACGATGAGGTGTATGGTCCCGTAGGGTTTTGCCCAGCATGTGGAGACTGGAAGGCCGAATTCTAGATCATCGGCGGTATAAAGGAAAAGAATAAGAGAGCCGGTTTGGCTTGTATGAAATTGATTCATGTTTAAACTTTGTTTTTATAAATCTTGTCTTTGGTATGATTGTATTGTAGAAAAAGGCTGTTTTAACAAACCTTGTAAAAAGGGCCTTAATTAAGGAACATGTTTATATATGTCAAACAGTATGGTAGGATTAATTAGAAAACAAATTGACGCGTGAGTAGGTGGAAAGTGGGAGGATGGAATGCCCCGATGGCACCATCCTACGGACGGGTGGACCCGATTAGTCGGGTAGCTTTCCAACATATTAAGTGAAAGCCCTATGCTAGATAAATAGGTTCTCGGGCAACTCTATTCTAGAAGACTAGGCTAGCGGCTGTGCCTTGCATAAGATGAGGAAAAAAGCGTTGTCCCTAGAAATCAAGTCTAGTAGTTGCCCAATTTATGATCGATTATCCTATGGGTGATTTGATGTTTAGAAAATCACGCTCCCCCTGCGGGATAGAGCTAGGTCATACTTATAAATCGTATCCTTGAATCTCTACAAGGTCAAGGTGTCGATGAATAGGAAATTTTTTCCAAGATAAGACTTAGCGGACTATCTTAAGCGTTTCCCCCATTTGTGGAAGGGGGGAACCTTACACATTAGATGATGTGTGGAGCATGCTTCTCGAGTGGAGCAAGAGCTGCATAGGCTTGCCCGTCTACCACTTTACCATGAAGCACGTGTTTCCATCTTGTGCACTTGTCTCTCTATACTGAACTTGTAATCAACACATATGGTCTGATATGAGTGTTTCAAAACTTATGGGATATGTGTCCCTTCCCCTCCCTATGTTTCACGTGTTTGCATGATTAGTATTTAAAGTGGACACACACCACATGAATGTCTTCTCTTTCTCCTTTATTGTTCATTGTGTTATATCATATAGGTTAATAAAGGATCAAATTCTACTAGAATATAATGAGATGCCTTCAGACCGTGTAGCATGAGAAAAATCAATGTTGCACTCCCTAGGGATGGACTACAACACACACCATGCTTGTTTGAAGAATTGTATTCTCTTTCGACAAGAGCATGCCACTCACGAGTGGCCACAATGTGGTTCATCAAACTATAGGCAAGATTTCCAAGTTCAAAGGGTCCCTACTAAAGTCTTATAACACTTCCCCATCATTCCATGCATTCAAAAAATGACATTATTTGTGTGCCCATTGATTCTCTAGCATGAAGGCTTATTGAAGAGAAGTGGATGGACTTTAGGGAAAATCCTTGTCACATTTAGCTCAAACTAGTAATGGATGGACTTGATCCATTTGGCTTACGAAGTTCAACATGGAGAAATGGATGGACTTTAGGGAAAATCCTTGTCACATTCAGCTCAAACTAGTAATGGATGGACTTGATCCATTTGGCTTACGAAGTTCAACATGGAGTACATGATAACATGTTTATCTAGTTAGCTACTATAACATGCCATGATGGTTAGCGATAAAGAAGGGGAATCTTTTACTTTCCTTGATAGTTCCAAGGAAGTACATGGATTTCTACTTAGCTACTTAGCTCCATTAGTTGTTGATAAGCTATACACATTATGGGACGGTATCCAAGTTCATGATGCATCTAAGAGTTTGGAGAAAGGGTTGCAATAGTGTAAGGACTACTTATGTGGACCAAGCATAAGTGGCTAGGCTATGGAGAGTTACCTGGTAACTTAATTATTTTAAGATTTCTTGATCAAATATAGTTTCACAATTTTTGTATTGTATATCTCACATTATTTACAGATATCATCACAATGATCAGAATGTTTGGCGGGGCTTGTAGTATATGGTTATAATGCATGCTCTATATGTCAGCCTCAATTAGAGGCCTGGTACTCAACATCTTTTAGGAAGATTGTCTATGAGGGCCACAAAAAGGGAGATCTTCTATGAGGAAGATCTCCCCAACGACCATGAGTTGCGGCATGAGTAGTGGATCCAAGTTGTTCACCCCTCCAAATGAATCGGTTATCCATCTTCCATCTACTCCCATACTAGAGTGATTTTGTAGTCGATCATAAGCTAACCATAATTCCCCCCATCTCTTCTTTCCCAGCATGAACTGAGACCTCCACCCAACAAACTCAATGCTCTGCCAAAGTGTATTTCATGGTGTGGCTAGATTTCGCATATTTTGTGAGTTATTTTAGTCCAGAAATGGCTCCAAAGTCGTTTTTGATAATTTTGTACAAAGTTTGGCTTGTTGCCATGTTGAAGCTCTTTTTTTTAGTAGATGGAATTATTTCTAGGGAGTCAATAACTTTTATTAAAAGAAACAAAGTTTGGCTTTGTTGCCATGGTGAAGATGTTTTTTCAGTAGATGGAATTTTTTTTAGAGAGTCGATACTATTTATTAAAAGAAAGATTATAGATTACAACTCATTGCAAACTCTTTTTTTTTCCATAGAGCTACTTGAGATTTTCAGAAGCATGTGCAGACATGATTTATAGAGCTACTTGAGATTTTAAAAATCATGTTAGAGCTACTTCAAATTTTTAAAACTAAGGTTTGAGCTTGTTCTAACTCCTTGCTTTTAGGAAGTTAGGGACTTAAAAGATTACCTTATTTTGGATAATACTTTAAACTTAGATGGATGTACCAATGTCAGTGGATAAGATCAAGCACTGTTAAGCTCTTATTATTCACTCTTGCTTTAAGGATACCCTTAAGAAACAAAGGATGATTGATTTAGAAGAACTTTGTTTTTTAAGGACACCCTTAAAAAACAAAGGATGATTGATTTAGAAGAACTTTGCATGCTTTTTTTTTAGTTTTGTTTATTGAAACTCTGTATACCTAAAGATGAGAAGTGTGTTTTTTTTCAGATATAGGTCAAATGAAAACACAAATCCTTCATTTAGGGAGCCTTATGAGTTAGAAACTTAGTTTTGTTTTAGACCAAGAGCAAATGAAGGTGTGTCCATGTGGTGGTGGTATTTTTCCTCCTTTGGCTACCCAAGCTTTACCTTTTCTATGCCCATCTAATATCTAGCCTCCTTTGGCTACACAAGATTTTCTATGCCCTTCTAATATCCTACCTCCTTTGCCTCCCCAAGCATGTCCTTTTTATGAGAAATAGTTGATGGAGAGAGAGCCCTTTTTGCATATGTAAGGGGTAACTGTCCAAGGTTTCATTATTAGTGTTTTTATTGACTATTCAAAACAAAAATATTTCTAAGCTTGTGTGAGTGTAACCAACCTTTTTTTATAAACCCACCCCTGCATAGAAAAAATAAAGTGGTTTGGCTATTCAATATGAAGACAATCTAGGGGTGAATTATTTAAGAAATGAAAAGACCAAAGAGGACATTGCAAGGTTTATAAGGATTTTTACATGATGGACGTGGAAGAATGCTAGGGATTGGGAATGCACAATGGGCAAGATATACACATCTTTCTTAATTTGCAGCACATCCACCCAGCAAGTGTAAAAAATAAAAGTACTTAGGTATACCTTGGATGTTTCTCTTCTAGCTCATTAACCGAGTTATGTAAAGAGGTTTTGTTGTAAACTCAATTTTCTATTTTAGTTTACTCACCATCTTATCTTCAGCATTAGCTACTTGATTATGCTTGTAAGTAGCCTTAAATAATCCTCCATTGCCTTAAATTAAGCTTTCACATCTCTCTTGATTTTTTGGCACCTAGGAAATGTCAATAGCTAAAGTTTTTGGGCACCTAGGAAATGTCAATAGCTAAAGTTTTTGGGCATATCTTAAATAGGTAGATGTTTTTCTTCTACCCCATTAACGAGGTTGTGTAAAGAAGTTTATAGAAGCACCACTTATCACTTCACATATATTGAACCGCCTGACCACCCACTTTTAGAATTGGTTCCACTTGGAACTAGTCAAAACTGTTGATCGCGGTCCTTGGCCACTATCACCCAATGAGACCATCACTAAACATGTTGTTGGAACTATTTCAAACAACATATGATAAATATGCAAGATTTTTTTTAATAACAAAAGGCATGCACTAAGTTTTACACTTGCACTATGCACTTATTAAAATTAGTAACTGTTCACATATTTTTGACATAAGCGTGTACTCTTCTTTTATCTCCCCATATTTCAAAATAACTTATGCAAGTACCATTCCCTTATGCACTCTAAAGTCAAGTACACTTGAGAAAATAATTCTTTTTGAAAACCAAACCTTCAAATCAATTTATGCTTACATTACACATAACAAAAGCAATTGTATGCACGAAGTTAAATATTCTTACTATAAGAAACTTATTAAAAAATGGATAAATAAACAAATAAAACTTTTTGCTTTACCAAAATAATACGGCCTTGTATCTTTTTTGCCCCTATGACTCTAGTTGTGTGTAAAACATTGAATTCTCTAGTGATATTATGTCTCTCGCCTTTTTGAAATCAATAGGTGTGCATATTGTGAAGAAACAAATTCGGCAAATGTTTGTGTTTATTGAGATTTTTTTGGTAAAGAGCCAATTTATTGTAGATGCTTCCTTGCATATCTAGGATAACTCCTTAGACTTCCTGATACACAACTAGGGTTTGTAAATAGCCAACTAAGGGATGCATGCACCCTCTCTCCAATCCCTAGTAAGATCTAGAATCCTCACCAATCATTACTCACCTATCCTTCATATGTTCCTTCAAGGCAAGTTTTTGTTAGAGACAAGCATCAAATCCCAACCCTCATTCTGCAAAGTATTCTATTATTGAATAGAAAATAGTTCACAAGAAGAAGAGAGGGATTTCTTTCTTCCTTAACTCACCTCTAGGTTTTCTCAACCTTGACTTAGGGTGCTTACAGAGTTTGGGTGTCCTTGTTTTCGTAATAGGGTGAGCTCTTCCTCGCCCAATCTCATGGATGGGGAGTCTTCCCATTCATCTCATCATCCACGATAAATTCATAGCAAATGTGCTTAAATGTGAAGAGACCCTTAAACCGAACACAAGTAGTCATGCACCACCAAAGACACTAATCAACAACTTAGGCATGCCATGATGCCATGACAACCAAATATGCCTACCTTTCCATAATAATTGTTCAGAAGGTTGAAAATTGCTAAAAAAGGATGCAAAAATCAAAAAGCTTAGGAACAAGATCATGATGCCTAGGAAAAACTTAGGTGGTCTTAGAGCTTTTGATAGTCTTTAGAGAAAATCTAGGTCCACTAAAAGGTTTTGGAGCTAAATAGAAAATTCATACAATTCTAGATTCAAGCCAATCTAACCTACAAGCAATTTCTTGCTTTGTTAAGAGATGGGCATCCCTAGTGGACATAAGCTAAGCTTGCATCTATAAAGATCGAATATTATCCATCCTCGATTTTCTCAACCATAAGCATAAAGCCTCTTAGACTAGAAGACTAGACCAAAAAAAAACATCAAATGTTTATGCACTTCTTCTTTGGGATCTTCAATACGTTGATTCCCAAAGGGTAGAGAGAGGGAAGAGGTGGGGGGGGTGTTTGCTGATGTTGTTGTTAGATGTCACATAGTGTTAAAAAACCCATGTATCACATATATCCAAGGGGTAATTAAGAAACCATGTGCATCACATGTGTGCAAGGGGTAATTTAAAAACCCCATGTCTATTGAATTTACAATTTAAATCGCAAGTTTTACAAGTTTTAAGATGATAGAAGAGCCCCTTGTATATATTCAAATTGGAAATTAGAAAACCCATTATGTAAGAATACTTTAATCCATGAGAAATATACTCCATTTTGTTAAAAACTCACATTATATCTTACATATTTTATAAACCCTCTCATGGGATGACCTTATACAAATACAAATGAAAAAGACCACCCGACTTTGCAAAACAATCGCCACCAAAGGTTTGCAAAAAAGGGGGGGGAAGCAAGCTACATTTGAACCAAGGCATTAATGATTAACACACAAAATTGACTCCTACATCAATCAAAGATTAAAAAAAAGAAGGAAGATATCATTTTTAAGAAAAATGAGGGGAGCAATGGTTTTTTCTCGAGGTGGGGCACAAGTATGCAAAAGCCCCTATGGTCTGTAAGATTAAATTAGGAAACGTTGGCAAATTTATCCTCGTATATAGGTATGACTTAATTAGTGTCCCTTTGGATTTCATAATTACTATCTTAGCACTTTAGCTTTTATCCTCGTATGTAGGTATGACTTAATTAGTGTCCCTTTGGATTTCATAATTACTATCTTAGCATTTTAGATTTTAGTTTAACTCATTTAATCTATGAGGAAACATAGATCCCAGAATATAAAGAACAAATTCTACTTGACAATGGTGGATCTTATAACTTTCTATATGCAAGTATTATGCCCAAAACTCCAAATACTTGTTGCCCTACTTTGCATTATCACCATGCAATGCTATCAAATGACATGAGTATGAAGGTTTGGAACACATATGTACAAAGAATCTGACCTTTGCCCATATAGTTATGTAGAATGCTTGCCTTTTCATCTTTGGGATCAAGACAAAGTCAATGTGAGCATAGATACGAAACATATTTTCTAAAACACTCATGATAAAGTTGCAACTACTGACGGAGAGTCAATGGTGGACGTCTCGCGTAGCAAGGTCGGCCAAGGTCTTGACCAGCCTCGGTTCGATTAAAATGGTGAGCTTCCAGTACGGTGGATGAGGGACCAAGGAAGCGGCCTATGAGTGAAGCGCTAGGTCACCTGCGAAGGATCCTAGAGGGTGCTGACCATACGGTGCTCGGGCTCTGGGTTGCCTAGGATACCCACGCATGCGTCGAGGAAGATATTGGAACGAGGAGTAAGAGTTGTTTTGTGAAACCGGGCATGGATCTGGTTGATTGACCTTGCTGGTCTTCAATGGATGAGTCCATGGCTCTTTATATGGATCTGTTGGTTGATCTTGCTGATCTTCAATGAGAGTCCATCTAGATTTTTATAAGTAATTATATTGCCAAGTATTATGGGCTAGGAACTATTGAAAAGGCCCCTGATTGGACAGGTGGTGAGCGTTCTAGTTGCCAATGATGCCATAGATACTCTGATGAAGGAATGATGGGAAATTAAGAATCAACCGGATAATTTGGAAGATTGCGATCAGCGATACTATGGTTTCATTAAAGGATTGTTTTAAAACTGATTGAATCTGTGAAAAAGGCAATTTCATATTGGGTGTGTAAGTGGTGTGACTAGTTTTATTTTTGCATGAATATCTGGCTAGGGGGCCTGGGAACTCTTTTCCTTGGTACTCGGGACAAAACCTAACCAAATTCCTAATTGGATCCCATCACTATAGTGGTTGGGTGGTTGGCTAACCCATGGGACTGGATGGGGTTAGGCTGGACTGATGGATCCGTGAATCGAGACTCAAATTCTGTTATTACGATAGATAAAGTAAATCCCGGATAGTAATTGTTCTATGGATAGGAATCAATGGCTGTGCCTCTTTGATGGGGGAAAAAGCGTTGATCCCAATGATCCAAGTGCAAGTTTCTTCCTTGATCTGACCAAGTATCTTTATAGGTACAATCGGATCAGCTTGATCAGTAATGGTCTTGATTACGTTAGAGTAAAAAGTTATCCTGGTGGAATCGCCCGTGCTTTTCGAGTAAGAGAAGTTTTTCCAAGTCCGGTTTTTGAAAAAATCGACGAATTAGTCTCTTGTCCGGATATCCGTGGGGACGAGGCTCCGAATGTGGGACCCCTGTCCCGCACGCATTAGGGAAAATTTGGACTCAAAAAGGGGCCCTGTAAGAGATCCCTTGGGATGGTGATGTGGACAAAGCAAGCCAATAAATCCACATATAATATTGGAGGGTACGTGCGTCATTTTTGAGTTCTTTATTCCATTAACTGACATGTAGGGTGTTTTTTAATTCAAAACAATGCATCTTGAGTATAGTTTTTTATTCCCACTATGGTGCCTTATTTTATTGAAAAAAGACACCACTCTCTTTCTTCATTACACTTTTGAATGTAACGAAGCCAACTTTGCTAACCAAACTTGAACTGAACTTCGTCCCTGCAACCCATCATCTTGCATTGTCTCCCTCATTGTCTTCCCGACTGCACAACCACAACCACTCCAAATCCGAATTGTTTTGAGCGGGAGGTTTTTTATTTTCTCTTCTTCTCAAGGCGGCAAGTTTTGAAAAAGGATGGAAAAGTATTTGTTCTTCATGCGCCATACCTACTTGTGCATGAATAACAATCCCATTTCTTACCTTTTTCAAGTGAGGGTTGTGCTTACAAGTACTCTGCACATTTTGGTTCATCCAGGATACCAACAAGTTTGTTTGATGGACAAGGAGGTATTATTTAGTGATGTTGTCTTTTGGTTTTAATGAAGCAATCTTCTTCACGGGAGATAAGTGTAATATCTTTGGTTTTTTTTTGTTAAAGTGTGAGTTCATGATGCTTTTTGGTGTTGTTAAAGCACATAACAATGCAATGGAACCTGTGCAGCAAAAGAAGAAAAAGGTGGACATCCACTTCCAAGTAGAACCCGATTATGCTCCCTGCTGTAAGAGAAATTGGTCTAGGCCAGCATGCGAAGCCCGCATTATTGAGCTTCGAAATGAAGGAAAGAAAAATATGGACCTATGGTTGGATGGTAGTATTTACCCACCAGATCCAACCTCCTCTCAATCTCCATCATTCTTTGGGTTGACAAGTTTCTTCAAGTTTGTGTGTGAGGGTGAAAATGGATTGCTTGGGTATTGCAAAAGACTGTTTGGCCAATGTCAAAGTATCTTTGAAAGACATTTGAGTGATAGAGATGCCAGGATAAAAATGCTTGAAGGTGCGAATTTTTACTTGGCATCGATCACAACAGCTTTGCAAGCTTCAAACGAGGACAAAGCAAAAGTTTGTGCTGGGTTACAAAAAGAGTTTGATCGTTTGCAGCAGACTATTTGTAAGATGCAGGACACTATTAAGGAGAAGAATGAAATTTTGGCAGTTCGAGAAATCAACAATTTCACATTGGAGAGTGAGAATGCACACCTTCGAAAATAACTTGAAAAGTTCAACAGAAAATTGCAATATTTGAAAGACATGCCATTGGGTGCTCGATTACACAAGAGACAGATCAAACCATTGGAAGAACTCAATGTTGGAGGTGGCTAATGGAAGCGTCGTGTAAAAGCTTGCAGATATTGGGATCTATAATTTCTTTGAGCTTAAATTTCTTTGAGCACTCACTTTTCATTTTCATCTTTAGTTCCTTTTTTGGAGATGGGGGATTGGGTGTGGGGGTGGTATAGTTAGATGAATGGTGGACTGAAATAGCTATCGTTGTTGCTTCAGGATGGTCACAGATGTTGTGGGTCCAAAAGAGCAAGGTTCTGATATATTTGGCAAAGTTCTGACAAAAGACATCGTGGAGTCAGCAATACAGCATCCTAAGTTTGCAAGACTTTGATCAGACATAGCAAAGCAATCCTTGCAGGAGGTGAGTGAAGCATTCACGCCTGCAGATGCATAAGGTATATGTGACATGGCTGGTATAAGCACAAAGTCTTACAGGATGTTGTTTAATAAAGTTAAAGAGGGTTTCAATTGTAAGCTTGGAAAAAAAACAGTAATTCCCATTCCAAAACCATTTCATGTGAACAAAGCTCGAAATATTCTCAACTTGGGAATGGTCAAACTTGTTGGAGAGCCTTGTCACGTGTCTAGCACATTGACAGTGACTAAAAAGAGCGGGGAACAGAAAATTATAGAGCTTACAGAGTTCAACAATTTCATCATGGATGTTCAGAAATTACAAATGGCTATGGTGAAATTTTATGACATCAGTGTACATGAGTGCAATGGAAGGCTGAAATTTGTTTTGAAACTTGATGAGAGTGAGGTGATCAAAGGACAGAAGCTGAAAAGGGTTAGCATTACTTTAATGAATAGAGCTTTGGATGCAAGTATCAGTAATGCTGATGAGAAGCACTTTAGTGTACAATCCGAAAATGAGATTTGGTGGCTAGCTGCATTTGAGGTGACGTGCTATCCATTTTTAAAAAAAGAATATTATGTTGCTATCCTCTTGTTATGATGTTGTAGACAATCTAACAGTTGTTGTTAACAGGCTCCAACAGAGACCCATGAAATTCTAAAGTGGTACTTCAACCAGACTGAGCTTCCTTCCACTATCCAGCAGTAGTCGAATGGCAAAAAGCTTTATGTAGAAGGATATGGTGAATATGAGGTTGAATGGCACCTGGCTGCAGATCTTAAAACCTTGAAATGCATGTTTGGTATTTCCCAAGGAGCAATGGCCAAGTATCCTTGCCTGTATTGCATGACCGAACGAGGTGTCTCCAAAGGAGGAAAAGAGAGAGAATGGAAATGCCTAAATGCAATCAGTAATAGGCGTGAACCCCCAAATCGTGATGCTCCAGGAGTGGATCCTAATTGGGATCCAATTCTTCCTATCCCTTTGATCAGAGTTCATATTTGTGTTTTGCATGCGCTGGTTAGAATAATTGAGAAACTAGTCTACATGTACATCGAATTTTCATGGAATATGAAACCAGCAGTAGAGAGTGAAAGAACTATTAAAAAAATAGAGCAAGTGCTTTCAGATGCAGGTTTACATTGTGGTCAAGTGAAGATTGAGAAGGACTTGAGAAGATCAGGGAAGACCGGAAATGTTCCTAGCAAACCATGTTTTGGAGGTGCAAAAGCCAGAAAGTTCTTATCTAATCATACCCAGAGAGGTCATCTGGGTACAGATTTTGAGGTGTGGAGGAAGCTTCATGCAGCTGTACCTGATCGAGGCTCTTCAGGACAAGCAAGGGTGGCAAAGGCCAAAGCGTGGTTGGCACTTGATCGCCTAGCACCTTTGTTGCAAAAAGCAAGGTTTGAAGATGGGGATGTTGAGAAATTTGAGGCAGTTGTGACAGAGTTCTACACTAGCTATGAAAAGGCATGGGGTGCGACAAACTTGACACAATACATGGTTATTACTTGAAAACCTACAGCTTTGAGTTTTTTTTGTTGTTCAAAAAATATTGTACGATACTAAATGTCTTGTTGTTGTTGAGCATTTGTAGCACATTTTGCATGCACATGGAACCTTTTTTGCGGAAGAGTTTGGAAGCCTTGGGATTTGGTCTACCCAAGGCATGGAAAGATCTCATTGGCAAGCACGTTGTGCCTATCAAAGGGCCACTCAACATGGAGGAGGAATAAAGAAAAGTAATCCCATGAAGCAACTATGTCAGTGGTGGTATAGGCGGATTCAAGTGAGGGCTCCTGTGAAGATCAAACATGCTGAATTAGATGTGTCATGTGCAATAAGAAAGGTTCAGGCTGAACGGAGACGTTCAATATATGTCTCCTCACAAGGAAAGCAGAATCATGCTGAATGGCTAAGACAACGACAAAGACAGGGCAGAGTGTGGAAGAAAATTGATCATTGAAATACATATTGTAAAACAATGATGTAACTGTGAAACATTTTAAAAGAACAAGAGCTTTCATCTATGTCCCATATAAATGTTTCCAATATATATACATTTTATAGTTTTTAATGGTAAACAAGAAGAGTATTGAGAAATATGATAAAACTTCTTAGCAACTGGAACAATCTAAATTTGTTAATCTGGAGCAGAGACTTCCCCCAGCCGAGCCTTTTTTGATGACGTTTCTGCATCATCTTCTTCATCCTCTATCAATGGCACAACAGGGACCTTTGGCCTTGCTGTTCTAAGAAGATGCTTCTTCCCGCAATCACTCAACAGATTAGGATCTGTGATTCCACATGCCAACCCGTAAGCAGCATATGTTAAATAATATTTACATCTTAACGAATATACTCCAGGTCCCTCTCCAAAAATTCGAACAACTACTTGCCGCTCCAGAAGTATTGCCTTGTTTGCATTCAGCCTTAAGTGATAGCCACCTAAATACCTGGATAGAGTCTTTATCGCCATCAGAGGAAAACTTGCATTGTCCTTGGAGAAGCTAGCGTGAAATATCACAATTTGAGAAAATTTTAGGAGATGTATATATGTTCCTAGTGTCGAATCGTGGCCCAATCCCGCCATACGCTTGCCTGAAGCACGTTTGAGGAATGTGTCTTCATATATTTCCAACTGAAAAAATAAAGGAGCATTAGCCAGAAACAACATCACCAAACATTTCAGGACAAAGTTGATAAAGCCAAATCCACAACAAAAAAAAACTAACCTCTTGGTTCTCATCTGCTTCAAGCAAGGCGTCTTGCCATAAATTAGTGCTCGAACTAGGAACGGTTTCCGCTGACTTATTTGGCACATCCCTAAACCCTCCCATGTTGGTGATATTCAGTCTGTCCCTTGCTTCTTGTAGCTCTTCCTCTGTGGCATCTTTTCCTTCATATCAAGTGCATCAGCATAGATCATCTTTAGTGTTGCTACAGCAGATAGGAACTCGGTGTCTTTCACATGGCTATCCACTAGTAAGTACTTATCTATCCCATCATCATCTACAAAATTATCATCGACCTCCAGATTTTGGGCTATGAAAGCTATGCAATGGTCCTCCCTTAAGTTAAATACATGTTGTATGTCTGTCAGCAATATATACTCTGAATCTCCTACTTGGTAGGAGGGGAGTAATGGCGTCGGAATGGGGGAGGAGTCATCTGATTCAATCACAAGCTGATCTATATCACTGTTTTGTTCTCTAACTGCCTCAATATCAACCGCCGAACTGAGCTTCCTCTCTTCTTCAACATTGAACTCCTCAATCACATGAGGAGTGTCCTCCTCTTCAGCAACATCCTCAACAGTGGGATTAGCTTGACGAGAAATCGTGTCTTCACTTTCATTTGTTGCATGCGGCTCTGTACATTCTTCATCTGTTAATTGCACGTTCATGTGCAAGAAGCATAAGAAGGCATAAGAGTATTCCATCAAGCGGCATTTTCTTTTGTGAAAAGGGCATAGCAAAGCTCTCTTCTTATCACATGGTACCTTGTGCCAATCCCTGTTTAACCTCTGCTTCTTCTCCGACGACACCTTGAGATTAAAATGAATGTGATTTTTCCCATCAATCATCATTGGTTCTTCATTTGTGAGCTCGTCAAACTCTTGCTTTGCCTCTTCAAAGTATCCATGATGGCTAGAAAATGTATCCTCCAGAGAAAAATCGCAATTGAACATCAACGAAATTGCAGGGTGCAAATCATGATGTCGACAATTGTAGAGGAAGTCGTACAACAGAGTTGCAGGTGTTTCTTTAATCTCTTCGTCCACATCAAACTCGGCTTGAACTTGTGCCATGGCTGAATTCAAGGGTGTAGATAAGACATGGAAAATATTAGTTCAAGCAATGAATCAAGAGACAGTCGATCTTAAACAACAAATCTCTGTGTGGTGTGAATGGATTCAACATAACGCGAGAGGAGATGCCACAGGAATCCAGGTATTCCTCCTCGCGTTGTAGTGAATCTATTTTCCCTAACGCAAATAAAATTGCAGCTAAGTCAAGGACCTCTTCTCGCGTTATGGTGAATCGATTCACCATAATGCGAGGAGGAATATTGTGCTTCCTATGGGACCTTCGCTCACATTATGGTGAATTGATTCACCGCAACATGACGACTTTATCATCCTTTGGCAACGCCTCTTACGTTATGGTGAATTACAAATAAAGATAGTTCTCCAGTACCCATACTGAGAGAGGAGGTGTCAAACGAATTAAAATACTCTTCTTCGCAGTCAATTCACCATAAGGCGAGGAGTCATAGGTTTTCAATTCACCTTAACGCGATGAAAAGACAAAGCAAGAAGTTCTCCACGACTGAAACCAAAACAACGAAATAACAAAAGAAGAAGGAAGCACAAAAGAGATAAAAATACCAGGAAAACGAATTGTATACAAACGTCGCAGGAGATGGAGATGAAGGAGGTTGGAGGTTTGTCTTTGACGTTGGATACAGGAGGATGATTGATGAAGGAGGGTTGGAGGAGATAGTCAGTCGTTGATGGAGATGAAGGCTGTTGGTGGGGAGATAAATGAGAATACGAACTCCAAGAGAGGCAATAAATGAGATGAGTATCCTAGAAAATCCGTTTTTAATGCTACGCGACACGTCAGCGCCGCGTTTTCATCCGCCATTCCATGAATGCCATGTGGTAGCCCGCCGTGTACCTAGCACGTGTACAAGCTATAAAGTTTAATCAAAGCCCTTTTTAATGCTATGCGACACATCAGCGCCGCCTAGTCGCCTTGGCAGCCCGCCAGCACGTGTGTTCGCTCTAAAGACTAATCAAAGCCGTTAATCACGCCACCTTTTCGTCCTCTTATCGATTTTGCCTTGTCCGTCCTCCTGCTTGCCTCCAGGTGACTTCCGACTACCGCCACAGTACTGAACCGATTTTCCACCTCCTGCACGACAGTCTCCATCCATTCTCACGCAAGAAATGTAAGTTTTTGTATACTACTTGATTGTTTTGTAAGTTTCTTGTATATTGCTTGTTTGTTTTGTTTTTTCTTCAACTGTTTGCCCTGTGCCATTGTTTTTTCTTCGACTGTTTGCCTTCTGCCGTGGTGATTCGATTCACCTTAAAGCACACCACGGGCCATTAGAATCTCAATACGCTCCATGTCTTATGGTGAATCGAATCACCATGGCAGAAGGCAAACGTAAGAGATTCGCGATAATCCTCCTCCCGTTGTAGAAAATCGATTCACTATAACGCGAGGAGGATTGTTTTGCTTTGACTGGCCCTTAGACTCGCGTTATGGTGAATCGATTCACCATAACGCAAGACCAAGGGGCAAAGGATTCACGATAATCCACCTCTTATTGGTGTCAATTAATTCACCTCCTATACGACAGTCTCCATCCATTCCCACTCATAGAATGTGATGAAAGTGTATTACTTGATTGTTTTGTGAGTTTCTTGTATAATCCTTGATTGTTTTGTTTTTCCTTCGACTATTTGCCCTCTGCCATTGTTTTCTCTTCGACTGGTGAATCGAATCACCAAAATGCAAGACGGAATGGCAAGAGATTCGGGAGAACCCTCCTCCCGTTGTAGTAGATCGATTCACTATAACGCGAGGAGGATTGTTTTGCTTTGACTGGTTCTTAGTCTCGCATTATAGTGAATCAAATCACTATAACGCAAGATCAAACCTCAAAGGATGCAAGATAATCCGCCTCTTATTGGTGTCAATGAATTCACCATAATGCGAGAAGGATTATTGTGTTTCTGTGGGCCTTCATCTCACGTTATGGTGAATGGATTCACCATAACGCGAGGAAGTGCATATTGCTTTCTTGGCCACCCTCTCTCGCCTTATGGTGAATTGTTAATCGTGTACTACTGAATAGCAAAGTTTTTTACTTTTTCTTGCGTTTTCAGATGGCTCGTGTAAGGCATACAGCTAGACCCATTGACAATGCAGCTCCCTCATCTACTGGGAAGAAGATGGGCATTCTGAAAGCCTCAAGATCCAGGAAATCAAGCAGTCCTTCCCGATTGTCCAAAACGTAGCCTAGACTAAGGCGTTTCGCAGAGCATTCGGCAGCCCTGCAAGAAATCAAAAAGTTTATGAAGCACCCGACAGCAGCTGCTATTCCCAGATTGCCTTTCGAGAGGCTTGCCAGGAGAATTTGTGAGCAGAATGGAATTTTGTTTAGGTGGAAGGCATCAGCCCTGTTTTGCTTGCAGGAGGCCACAGAAGATTGGATGATCGAATTTTTTTTGGATAGTTACGTTCTTGCTGCCCATGCACACAGGGTGACAGTAATGAACAAAGATTTTTTCAGCCTAGTAGCCCTTCGTTTTAGATACGATAAGTTACTTAGACCAGTTACGTTTACTGATGAACGAATGTTACAAATTTTGGATGTCCGTCCTGTACAAAAAGTGAGAATTGAAGAGGTGACCGAGGGAGGTCCAGATCATGAACATCAGACTCGGGCAAATTTAATGACAAGCGCTCAAAGGGAACATCAAGCTGCAATGCTTGCATTGCAAACAAAAAGGGAAAATGTTCACGCACTCCACGCCATGAATCGGGAGGCGCTGCAATTTTTGTTGCCGGAGTTCTATGTACCCTTTAATATTAGAGGGCATAGATGTTATTTCCCGATTCATGCTGAAGAAATCAACATTTTGTTTGATCCTAAAACTGAAGTCAACGACAAAGTGCTCAGATGTGTTTTAAGGTATACTCTTTTCTCTGTCCTCCCACAATTTTTCATTCTTGGCTCTTAAAGTTTATGCCTCACTCTTGATATGTTTCCTTGTGAAGTTTTGTTATTTCGCTATTGCCTGAGGATGTACACCAACGAGTGTTCCAGATTGATTCACTGGTCTCAACACTGTTGCTAGTAGAGTCAGTTCCGTACCTCGATGTGCTGAACTGGTTTCGGGAGGTCCAGCTGGACGATGCCCGAGTATTTTTTTGGCATATCATGAAAAGTGAGTTTGTCTCTCTATCTCTCTTGCATGATGTTTATAGGAATCACCGTACACGAGTTATATAGTGCTTCCTTTGGATTGAAACTAATAGAAATCTATTGTGCAGTTCCCATTGGAGTCTTCTACTAGTCGACATCAAGAAAATATCATTTACCTTGCAAATTCGACATCTGATGTCCATGGAAATGTTTTGCTGTAAGTAAAAATCATTAAGATACATATTATTGTTTGAGTTAGAAGTTCGGATTGATCAGGATAATGATTGTGTTAAAAAATATGGCAAACACCTTCACTAAAATGATGTGTAGGGCACATACCTTGTAACTAGCACTATGCACTAAAGTCATAGATTATGGGCAAATGGATACAAAGGTTATTATGCAATCTTACCATGATGTAAAAGAGTCATTTAGGAGCTCAACATCAGCCAAAGGGGTCGTGATCTCTTGATTAGGTAGCATTGGTGTGATTAGCAAGATTCTAGGGTTGGTGGTCACTTTTAGGTGCTTGAATCTAGGAGGGAAGAGGTGGAGATGATTTAGATGATGATTAACACCTAATCTTGAGCTTAATCCTCATGTACTTCAGCCTATATAAAGAGGCTCTCATCTATTGAAATTAACACATTTTATTGCCCCTCACTTATGTTGTCATTATGCTCATCATTATGCTAATTACTTCTTGATTAGTAGCTTAACTTCATCTTCTTCATTTCTATTCAACTATGCAATGGAGCTAGTGTTTGATCCTCCTTAGGATGGTTTTTTAACATGGTATCAGAGCTAGTACTAGCCCATTCATCTAGAATCAAGCCCCATCTTATTTGCTTAGCAAGAGATTAGTGAAAATTAGGGTTTCATTAGCTTTTATGGGTTTCCTAGAAAATAGGATCTAGAATAGCAGCTGAGTGGAGGCCTTGGTGCTCACAAACCACGTAACCATTGCCAAAATCCTTTTGTGGGAACTTCACCAGCAATATTGCTAAGGGGCATGGCACCTCAATTGCACCATTCATAGCTCCACGTCGCCGGCAACTGCGTTTTCCCCAAAACAGTCACGTTTTTGATAGGCGACCACCAAAAGTATTGCTGCAGCTCACACACATAAAATTGGTCTAATTCCTCTGAGGTGTGGCTTAATTGGAACCTAAACTTACTCCTCCTAAGAGGGTTTTGCAAATGATTGAGTGTGCTTCACACACCAAGCAAAAAACCAGGGTGCTGTCCAGAACTGCCATAGCCAGAAAAGGTACTTTGGTAAATTTGAGATTACTCATTGATTAAGTTGCTTAAGCAAGTGTTTGTGGGCTCTAAAATCATCTAGACATACTGCTATTCAATGCCCTTGAAGATTTTTAGCTCATTCTTTGTGCAACTCCTTCAAATATTGACTCCAAGTGAGCTCATTTCTCTGCATAGTGAGCAGAATATTCAACTCCACTAATCAATGATTAATCTATCCTAATCCTTATCATTTGGTGCAATAAGTGGTTCATACATGTCATTAGGGACTTGCTACATCCCCTTATTACTTCACACTTAATTTGCCCCTTGATTAGGTGTCTCCCTTGCTTCCCACAAATCAATATATTTTCTGGTTTTATCTTTTGGAAAGCATATGCTAAATAACTTGATTTAGCACTATTCTTTGGTATTAATCTCTCTTGTAAAAGGGTAGACACTGCCTCAATCATCAGAGGTAAGACCCCCTTCATTCCATATCATAATGGCTACCAAGGATTCTCCATCAATGCGCTTTAAAGGTCATGGTTTTCACACATGGCAAACCCGCATCAAGTTAATGCTCATGAAGAAGGGGCTCTTCAACATAGTAAATGGGAATGAGAAGAAGCCAAGGACTCTTGCTGATGTTCCTTGTTGGGAAGTAAGAGATGACAAAGCTCGTGCCATCATCACATTGGAGCTTGATGACACTTACATTCATCATGTGGATGGATGCGAAACTTCCAAGGAAGTTTGGGACCAACTCACAACTCTATTTGGGGCTCGATCTAAAAGTTCAAAGTTTGGTTTGCTCATTGAATTTTTTAAGCTAGAAATGAAGTCTGGCACATCCCTAGCCTCACATTTGAACTACATGAAAGGCCTATTAACACAACTTGCAGGAATAGGTCTTAAGATGGATGAAGATGTCTCCATTGGTGTATTACTTAAATCCTTACCTGAAGAATATGACCATGTGGTCACAACCTTGACCAATATGCCAATATCAAAGCTTGTGGACATTGAAGCATCTCTTCTTGAGGAGGAGAGAAAACTAAAGACCAAGCAAATGGAGTCTCCATCGTCATCAACCTTGTCTACTGAAAATGCTTATTATGCAGGATCTAGTAGGTATGGCAAGAACAAAGGCAACTACAACAAGGGCTACAACAAAGGCAACTACAACAAGGGCTACAACAACAACAATCTCATTTGTGACTTTTGTCACAAACCTGGTCATGTAGAGAAGAATTGTTTTGCCAAGAAGAAGATGCAACGAGTCTACATCATGGAAGAAGTGCAGCAGGAAGAAGACCAAGAAGAAGAAAAAGATGAAGACAAGGGCCACCATCATGAGGCCCTATCTATGATTAGATCAAATCATTTATTCTAAAGTGCTAAAAGCAAGGGCATGCCCTATACACATGGGTGTCCTCTTCACTCATACATGTAGCCACGTCTTGTCACACTCTTCTAAAGTCGTCCCATACCTCTTTTGTACGCATGACTAAAGCCTCTGAGTTCACATTGGCATAACCTATGTATGGCATTGCTAGTCAGACCACGCTCATGCATGCTATCACTGAGCATTGGGTGGTTAATTAGGCTCATGAGAGTCAGCATGACCAACTGCATCATTGAGTGGATTCAGTGTTTGAGGAGGGGTGTTAAAAAATATGGCAAACACCTTCACTAAAATGATGTGTAGGGCACATACCTTGTAACTAGCACTATGCACTAAAGTCATAGATTATGGGCAAATGGATACAAAGGTTATTATGCAATCTTACCATGATGTAAAAGAGTCATTTAGGAGCTCAACATCAGCCAAAGGGGTCGTGATCTCTTGATTAGGTAGCATTGGTGTGATTAGCAAGATTCTAGGGTTGGTGGTCACTTTTAGGTGCTTGAATCTAGGAGGGAAGAGGTGGAGATGATTTAGATGATGATTAACACCTAATCTTGAGCTTAATCCTCATGTACTTCAGCCTATATAAAGAGGCTCTCATCTATTGAAATTAACACATTTTATTGCCCCTCACTTATGTTGTCATTATGCTCATCATTATGCTAATTACTTCTTGATTAGTAGCTTAACTTCATCTTCTTCATTTCTATTCAACTATGCAATGGAGCTAGTGTTTGATCCTCCTTAGGATGGTTTTTTAACAGATTGGTCTCTATTTACAGTGGTGTCAGGAAACTAATGGCAGCTTACGAGAGCCTCAGCATGGACATCAACACCCTGGATCGATCGACCATCCGAAGGGTTAGTGTCCCCAAACAAGAAGATGGCTACAGCTATGGGTGGAGGGTTGCACTTAATGCAATGTTGCTACTACGAAGCATTTTTCAGCTCCCTTCAGAGGATGTAAGCATTTTCAGCTCCCATACGCATGCGTGCTCTTGTTTATCTTCTTATATATTATCATGTTGATCTTATTTATGCCTTGATGAATTGTGATGGCAGTTTCCATCAATGTCTCACTACGTAGACCTAGACGTCCAAACGTTTAGGGAGGAAACGATTGCGAAATTGATCGAGGTCGCTGAAGTTATGCCTCCAGACAGGCCAGTGGACTTTATCCCGCCCAATCCACGAGGGGGGATAGGCCCCCCTGAGCCTCTTACATGGGCTCCATACTTGGGAGAAGAGCCATGGCTCCATCTTGAAGCCGATACCTATGGGTTCCAGTAATAAATAGTTTTTTCCTTCTTCCAACAAATGTACGTTTGTAAATATGCAGCTATACATGTACATTTATATTTTTTTGCACAGATCTAATGTTATTAGAGAGAGAACATCAATTGTAAATACACTTTTCATTTGAAAATCAGAGGATCAAATTTGCTACTGTGTTCCTTCACTGCTTGCTTTCTTACTTTAAGCCTTTTTTGTGTACATAAAAATTCAATTGGGGAATTCTTGCCTTCATTACATTGTTTTAAACAATAAAGCATTACAAAAGCAATGTTCTGAATAGATAAGTTTATTGCATATGGAAAATACATTGTCACCGTATACATGGTCACATCATATATCTTCTAGTGCCTCCAATTCATGTGGGGCTGCAACATCTTTACAAATGATCTGATGCTCTCTTCTTTTACTTAGCTTCCGACCATCGAGCTTGAAGCAAAATTGATTTGGAGGATTCTGAATAGCTACTTCTAATTCCTTCCTAACATATTCGAGAGTCCAATTCTCTTCCACTTCCAATGTC
The DNA here is from genome assembly GCF_041138505.1 of Cibotium barometz. Lineage (NCBI taxonomy): Eukaryota > Viridiplantae > Streptophyta > Polypodiopsida > Cyatheales > Cibotiaceae > Cibotium > Cibotium barometz. The sequence goes on along the minus strand of NC_141088.1, from coordinate 17,383,796 downwards.
AAAGATGGGTGACCCTGTCGAATCATAACTATATCTATCAAGCAAGAGTGGCTGCCATCTCTTGTATCTTGGTCCATGCTTTCCCAGTTGTTGTTGATCCATCGCCACCTTCTATAAGTAAATGACATGCACAAATGTTGCCTGGCAATATAGTATCTGATTCCAAAATATCATTAGGATAATTTTTCGAGTATAATCAAATAAGCGTTGTAGCTGTTTCACAAAAATACATTATAATGTTATAACACTTACCGAAATGCAATGTCGGAGGTGTTCAATCGACATTCGATCAAATCATCTCCCTTTGATGATTTCACTCTCCAACCTTTGTCAAACAAATGCTCAAGCCAGGCTTCATCTACATCTTTGCACACAAAAGTTGTTCTAGTTTTTCTCAATTGTTTACAATCAGAAAATAAATGAACAAAGCATGCAATTGGAACAAACAAACTTAAGTGCACATTTCTTGCACCAATGCTAGGCTTCATAGCACATTTAATATCATTAAACATTTTGGTCCTGTATGACTCTATCACTTCTGTGTCAAGCCACTCAGGACTATCAAGTGCGGGCAACGGAATACGTTCCAACTTTCCATGTCGACTCGATTGAGTGGGCAAGGTATAAAATGAGTCATAGAAATATGTTCTACTTCTTGCGAGATCACTTGGTGCACGACCTTCATATTGAAGTTCCCCCACCTCACCATGTAGGACATTCAAGAATCCCGTCAAGCATTGTGCAGGCTCCCACTCCTGAAGATTGGATGGGTACAAATCTGTGCAAGGCAGAAAAATGTATATCAATCACCTTATTTGCAACATTGAAATACAAAACACAAGCACTTACAATGTGGTCTGTGTCTTGGAAGTCCTTCCAATGGTCCCACGTTGATCTCTTTTTGCATGAATACATGCTGGATCAACACTTCTTTGACAGTTTTCCCTCCTGGTGCCATCTTAAAGTCAAGGATCCTTCCTTTCCAATGTTTGGCCAAGTCTTCAGATGCCTTTCCCTTCACTCGGTAGTGGCCTTGTTTTCCTGGCTGCATAGTGACCCAAGAGTACTTCCTGTATACTTGGGGAATCCATTCTTCGTTCTCGTCTTTTATGTTATACAACACAACAGATGAGATACTGCTCCTTGCTCGTTTCAGTCCACTTTCGGGTGCCATGATAGATTAACAGACGTATGAGAAAGAAGAAGTAGCAGAAAGTGGATGACTGGGCTAACCGCTTTTGTGGATCAAGGAGGGGAAGAAGAGACGGTGTGTTCTTTTGGGCGCCAAAGATGTTTCGAGATTCAAAAGTGGAACCAAGTTGAGGGAATAACCAGGAGAATGTGTGTCTATCTATTCCAAGCATTCAAGCTTCATTAGTTCTAGGGGTGGTGGAAAGAATTTTTTAGTGCTCCACGTCTAACACAGGAATGTGGAAAACATTCTTTTATTGTGTTAGTTTCGACAAAAAAACGGTTTTAAATATTTTAAGACAAGGTGATGATTTTTTTTAATATTTCATGAAGATAAGAGTTTCTCCACGTTTTGGTGGGTTTGTACAGAGGTTCCACCACCGGTGAATCTCGTTCGTAGATTACATGTCACTCAATCTATGTGTCTATTATTATATTATTGTTGAAACAGCCCTCTTTTGAGTCCAGAATTTTCCTAATGAGAAGTGCTACTTCCGCTGCTAGTACCCCGAATCTGTTGCTCGGTGGGAACAGGGATCTCACATTTGGTATCACAGCGAATTGGCTAATAAAGATCAACTGAGAAGCCAAAATTGCCAAAAATTTATCAAGAAGCACAAAAAGGTTGTAATTGTGTGATATAAGTCATATAATTTGATATTCAAACTAAAATTCGTAATTTGGTAATTGGGTCTTCAGATGGAAGTACCGCAATTATATAGAATCCCTGACTTGCTTAAGGCCTAGACATGATGGTATTTACCTTATAATTCCAAGGGCCGTGACTACCCGTATATACCGAGCGTATAACTGCAGCTCTTTACTGACAGTATATACGAGTAAATCTAAGACTTAAAATTATAAGCGTTAATGCTATCCAGATGATGATTTCGAATGTGGTTGATATGATTTTTAATTCTGTTTGAGAATTGATGAATTGATTTGGATTCTGATTGAAAAATGATGATTTCTGAAATTTAGTTGAAATATAATAACCTGAGCGAAACCACAATGTGGATGTTTGGGACGAGTCCTGTGATGATATTCATAACTGGAATGATGATAATGAATTCAGCAAATCACTATGAGATTAGTGGATTGTGCTGCCAGATTGCTACTGTTAACACTTGACCGGTAGACCAAGGTAAGGGATGACAAATTGAGAACTTACTTGACTGAAATTTCCGTGGAGGAATGTTCAGAAAGAAATTGCGGTCTAATGGACCATTATCGCGTTAAAAATATGAATGTTATGATCCGAATGAATTATATTTAATGATGAATTCTATATAAGGGATATTTATCCTAGTATTCTGTTGAGTTGACCAGAATATAAGGAACCCCAGAATAAATTGGATCTTAAGAAAAAGAGTTGTCCTCTACCTTGCGAGATGAGGACATCTCGCATTTTTAAGTGGGGTAGAATGTAAGATTCTCCTCCAGCCTTCGAGGTATACAGGAGTAAGAATATCCCTTTTTTATCTTATAATTATTCCCTCTCTAAAATAAAAGAAAGATTCTGTTTAAAAAAAGGAAGACCCTTTCCCTAGAATACTTCTTAGGAGTCATGCCTGTTTTAAGGATTCAGAACAATGAGTTCAGAAGTGAAAATCGGTGTTTTGGATACCAAGGTTTTGGTTTTCATTCGAGTACAGCCCAAAAGAAGTTCTTTATGTCTTGGGGAGTATAAGAAGTTATCCCCCAGATATTGTGAGCCTTATATCTGAATTCAATGAAAGTAGGTGACTTAGCCTACAAGCTTCTTTTACCTCCTTATCTCAAAGTTCTTAATGTATTTCATAGAAATATGTGTCAAACCCAAATCATGGAAAGACGGTAAAACTTCAGTGAGACAAGATACCGTTGGCTTCTAAGTTACACTAGCTCCTTTCTTTATATAAGTCGTAACTTTTACCTATCGCTCATAGTAATCTTACTTCCATCGATCTCCCTTCTTCTTAATCTCCTTCATGGCTTGGCAACAGGAATTAGTTTTATCCATGATGATTTCTCACCTTCAAGACGCAAGCGAGTCTGTGAAAGATTTTATAGAACAGTATGAGCGCTCACTTTTTCCTCACTTGGGAACTTCTGTAGCTCAGACCAAATGGCAGACCTCTCAAGACATAACTAGGGTAACACCCTGGGGTCAACAGCACTTTCGTAACAATGTCCGCTTGGCCATGGTTATTGAAGCTTTGGGTTTGGGTCCCCGATACTACTGCGTCATGAGATCAAGGCATCTTGGGTTTTCTGAGCGAGTCTTCTTACTGGCGTGTTTTCTTCCTCATCAGAAGATATGCCCTTACCCCGTTTTTGGCTTGCCTCTCAGAGGTCCTTTTGTTAGATCACCTCATACCACTGAGATAGGTGCGGCAATAACTAACAGAATTATTCCCATAGATGAGTTACCTTATACGTGCGCAGCTTGTGAGTGCTGCTTTTGTGATCATATGATGGACGGGCTTATGGAAGTGTAAAGAGTTCTTCTATCTTTACTGTATATGTTTCAAGAATGAATAAAGTTTAAATCTTGTTCTTATCTCGAATCTTACTCTCTTTGAGACTTTTTTTTTGTGGTTAATCTTAATTAATTTTTCTCTAAGTCTCATATTCGTGCATCTTGCGAAATTATCCCAAGTTTGCGAGATGAGGACATCTCGCGTTTTTCAAGTGGGAGTGAATGTAAGATTCCTCCCCAGCCTCTCAAAATGTCCAGCATATTCCCCTGTAATCAATTCCCTTTTCTGAAATATAAGAGATCTTGTCTCTGCCTGTTTTGGCATAGAGAGAGAAAATATTCTAGAGAGAGAATATTCAGATTATGAATATTTTTGGATAGAAAAATAACTCATCTTATTAAATTAAGTTCCCCCAAAACAAAAATTCAAAAAGAACTTTCTAATGTGCAATTCGAATTAATTGAAAATGAATATGAAGGACCTTAGCCTAAGGGTCTAGATTTTCAGAAATTTTTGGATTATGGTCCAATTAAGGTTCCTATGGGCCAATAGCATCAATCCATGTGTAGGGAGGAGATAAATCCTATTTGTAAAAGAAGATACCCAAAAATGAGTAAATGCTCACATAAGATGAAGAGTTGAATATGTACAAGGTTTATTAGTAAAAAACTATGAGTAATATCAAAAAAATAAAATAAATTGAGTATCCAAAAATGAGTAAATGCTCACATAAGATGAAGAGTTGAATATGTAGAAGGTTTATTAGTAAAAAAACTATGAAAAATATCAAAAAAATGAGATAAATTGAGTATCCAAAAATGAGTAAATGCTCAGATAAGATGAAGAGTTGAAAATATACAAGGTTTATTAGTAAAAAACTATGAGCAATATTAAAAATATGAGATATTTTGGGTATAATCATTCCATTTTGACACATATGTAAGGAAGGGGAGTCCATTAAAGGAGGTGCATATTTCACATGCTTGAATGAGTTTTAAACTCAAAAATAATGTGATATTTTTATCTCTCCTCTCTCTTGAACCAAACCAAATCAAAAGGGAACCAAACCAAATAAAAAAGGAACCAAACTAGATCCAAATCTAGTCCAAATTCAACCAAACTGAAATTGGAAAATTCTAGAAATCAGTTAGCTTTGGTTAGAGCCTCCCTCTCCTATGAATAGAACATGAATCCTTTGAAAAAAAAAGGAGGAGAATTTTACTATTCTAGAACTATGCTGAAATAATGCTAATATTTACTATTCTCTAAAATTCTCTCCAATTTGTAAGAAATTGGAGCTTCCCTCTTTCTTCAATCTCCATTGGTGGCTCCTTCAACATACTAAACCAATTGATTGGTTGGGGGCCTCTACCGTGAACAAAGAATCAAGCAATTTGTAAGGTAAGTGGTGAATTTTGATCTTTTCTATAATTTCTCAATGTTTCTCTCTTCTCAACCCCTCTCAAGCTTGAGAAGCTTAATTGGAATGGTTTTTGAATGCTATTGAAGTTAATTGATGAATGGTAGTGAAGAGTTACATAATTTGATGAATGCTATTGAAGTTAATTGATTAATGATAGTTAAGAGTTACATAAATTTCCATTTATGTTTAATTCAAATGGTTTTTATGTAATTTCTCTCTCTTACTCAAGAAATGGTCATACTCATGACCCATTCTCAATCCAAATGAAGCTTTTCATAAAGTTTTTCCTTAATCCAAGATTAATCTATACTTGAGGTCAAATTAATGCCTTTTTTCTATGCTTTTAGTTTATGTATATTGATGATTCAATCCATTATGGATTAATGATCCAATTAGGGATCATTCTAATTATTTCCTTATTCCTTATAAAATTTGAGATTTATCAGTCATAGCAGCAGAGCTATGGCAAAATTTTTATAAAAATTACGCATAAAATAATTTCATTCAAATCATGAAAAGAGGACTTCCTACCATATTCTAGGAATTATCATCCTAGATTAATTGAAAGATATTCATTATAAGCCTAGAGAAATTGATTTTTATATTATGCATAATTGATTTTCATGCATAGAGGTATGCATAAAAGATTATTATTTTAACATAAAAGTGTTACTTTTATCATAATTAGATTTCATGCATAGAGGTATGCATAAAAGATTATTATTTTAATATAAAAGTGTTACTTTTATCATATTTGAAATTCATGCATAGAGGTATGCATAAGAGATGATTATTTTATTATAAAAGTGTGACTTTTATCATAATTGAATTTCATGCATAGAGGTATGCATAAGAGATGAATATTTTATTATAAAAGAGTTACTTTTAGCATAATGGAATTTCATGCATAGAGGTATGCATAAGAGATGAATATTTTATTATAAAAGAGTTACTTTTAGCATAATTGAATTTCATGCATAGAGGTATGCATAAGAGAAGAATATTTTATTATAAAAGAGTTACTTTTAGCATAATTGAATTTCATGCATAGAGGTATGCATAAGAGATGAATATTTTATTATAAAAGAATTACTTTTAGCATATTTGAATTTCATGCGTAGAGGTATGCATAAGAGATGAATATTTTATTATAAAAGTGTTACTTTTAGCATAATTGAATTTCATGCATAGAGGTATGCATAAAAGATATGGGAAGTGATAAGATGTGATAAGATGCATATGAGATGAGTTAGGATGTGATAAGATGAGTTAAGAAGTGATAGGATGTGTATGGGATGAGGTAAGAAATGTATGTGATGGGGGGATAAGATGTATATGGGTTGTGATAGGGTGAGATTATGGGTGTGAATGTGGAGGTGGATGTATGCATGTAGATGTGAATGTGAATGTGGATGTATGGATGTGAATGAGGATGTGGATGTATGGATGTGAATGAGGATGTGGATGTAGATGCATGGATGTAGATGTGGATGTATGCATGTAGATGTAGATGTATGAATGTGAATGTGGATGTGGATGTGGATGTATGCATGGAGATGTGGATGTATGCATTTAGATGTAGATGTATAGATGTGGATGTATGCATTTAGATGTAGATGTATAGATGTGGATGTGAATGTAAAGGTGGATGTATACATGTAGATGTAGATGTATAGATGTGGATGTATACATGTAGATGTAGATGTATGGATGTGGATGTGAATGTGGAGGTGGATGTATGCATGTAGATGTAGATGTATGGATGTGAATGTGAATGTGGATGTGGATGTATACATGGAGATGTGGATGTATGCATGTAGATGTAGATGTATGAATGTGGATGTGGATGTATGCATGTAGATGTAGATGTATGAATGTGGATGTGGATGTATGCATGTAGATGTGAATGTACGCATATAGATGTGGATGTATGGATGTGAATGTGCATGTAGATGTGGATGCGAAAATAGATGCATGGATGTAGATGTGGATGTATGGATGTGAATATATGATATGTGGATGTGGATGTGGATATATGGATGGATGTGAATATATGATATGTGATGTGAAGGAATCTGAAGTGATGAGATAGAAAATGATGTGATGGGATGAGTACATATATAAATGGAATGTGGAATAAGTAATGTGGATTGATGAGGGATAATGTGGAAAAATGAGAGTTTATATAGAAACTGTATTTGTAAACTGTTTGTAAATACTATTTGTAAATGGCTGTTTTATGTCAAGAATGCTGGGGAAGCATTTTGATCGTCTTGTGATTAAGGTCGTGGAGACCTAACTGATAAAGTTGCAATTGCTAACGGAGAGTCAATGGTGGACGTCTCGCGTAGCAAGGTCGGCCGAGGTCTTGACCAACCTCGGTTCGATTAAAATGGTGAGCTTCTGGTACGGTGGATGAGGGACCAAGGAAGCGGCCTATGAGTGAAGTGCTAGGTCACCTGCGAAGGATCCTAGAGGGTGCTGACCATACGGTGCTCGGGCTCTGGGTTGCCTATACCCACGCGTGCGTCGAGGAAGATATTGGAACGAGGAGTAAGAGTTGTTTTGTGAAACCGGGCATGGATCTGGTTGATTGACCTTGCTGGTCTTCAATGGATGAGTCCATGGCTCTTTATATGGATCTGTTGGTTGATCTTGCTGATCTTCAATGAGAGTCCATCTGGATTTTTATAAGTGATTATATTGCCGAGTATTATGGGCTAGGAACTATTGAAAAGGCCCCTGATTGGACAGATGGTGAGCGTTCTAGTTGCCAATGATGCCATAGATACTCTGATGAAGGAATGATGGGAAATTAAGAATCAACCGCATAATTTGGAAGATTGTGATCAACGATACTATGGTTTCATTAAAGGATTGTTTTAAAACTGATTGAATCTGTGAAAAAGGCAATTTCATATTGGGTGTGTAAGTGGTGTGACTAGTTTTATTTTTGCATGAATATCCAGCTAGGGGCCTGGGAACTCTTTTCCTTGGTACCCGGGACAAAACCTAACCAAATTCCTAATTGGATCCCATCACTACAGTGGTTGGGCGGTTGGCTAACCCATGGGACTGGATGGGGTTAGGCTGAACTGATGGATCCGTAAATCGAGACTCAATTTCTGTTATTACGATAGATAAAGTAAATCCCGGATAGTAATTGTTCTATGGATAGGAATCAACGGCTGTGCCTCTTTGATGGGGAAAAAAGCGTTGATCCCAATGATCCAAGTGCAAGTTTCTTCCTTGATCTGACCAAGTATCTTTATAGGTACAATCGGATCAGCTTGATCAGTAATGGTCTTGACTACGTTATAGTAAAAAGTTATCCTGGTGGAATCGCCCGTGCTTTCCGAGTAAGAGAAGTTTTTTCGAGTCCGGTTTTTAGAAAAATCGACGGATTAGTCTCTTGTCCGGATATCCGTGGACGAGGCTCCGAATCTGGGACCCCTATCCTGCGCGAGAAGTTCTACTTCCGCTGCTAGTACCCTGAATCTATTGCTCAGTGGGAACAAGGATCTCACAAAAGAGAACAATATCGTATATAATAAATAGCAAAACCCCCCACATCATTCCCTTATTAAAGGAAACTTTGATGGATGTACAATAAATGATTAAGCTCCAAACCCATGTTGTCACACCCATGTGATCCTATAAAGGAAACTTTGATGGGTGATCTAGAATATGGAAGTGTTATGATGTAGAGTATATGCTAGTAGAAGCTAAGGAGTATAAACTCATAGTGATGATTGATAAACTATGTAAAGAAGTGGATGTCTAGATAAGCAAGGTGGCCACCAGCAGGGTGGCCATGACATGGCCACACATAGGTCCATGTTCATGGTTGGTGCCATGATGAGAACCATGGTGTAGACTCAACCATACAGATGTACAGTTAATAACTCCTATGCAAGTACTTGTATAGTTAATTGGTAGGTAGCTATCTTACTATCCATGACCATTCAAGCTCATCTTCGGCCCTGTAAGGACAAGGGTGTGTCTAAGAGTAAAGTCTATCTATTCCATGTGTGGAGTCCACTATGAGATATTAGTCTAGTCTAGCATATGTAGCCTATTTGGGAGTGTGCCAAATATAATCCAAAATATCTCTAAACCATATAGAGATAAAACCTTCAACCTATGCATAACCTTTGGTAATAATCCCTGCCTTGTACTTTTTAAAAGTACTATCAGATGTGTATTTTATCTTGTAAACCCACTTAGTGGGTAATTACCTTACATCTTGGAGGTCAATTTGCAAAGGTCCAAAGTGTGGTTTTTTAAGATGGGGTGATATTATTTACTTGGATATCCAATTGTGGTTCCTTTATACTTCATCAAGGTGGCAGGCTCACAAATCATAAGTATCTTTCCCATGAGAGAATAGTTCACAAGATTGTGATTTCCTTATTGAATGATAAAGAAAAGAAAAAAGCCTCCTCCATCCATTGTTGACATGGTTGTTCATGGACTACCACATCACAGCTCAATATGATCTTGTTTGCACCTGAGGATCATAGAGTTGAATATTTCTTTGACTGCATGAAGAAGATCAATTTTTGGGTTTTGGAATCTAATTTGATTCTCCTATGAGACTTTGGAACATGTACATCTATATTAACACCCAAAAACTTTGAAGTATGCACACAACTGAAGCTTTCTTACATAACTAGGCATGTAACAGAAATATCCTGATGACCTTTGTTGTTGCACTCCTATTAAGAGTGTATAAAGCCATGCTCAATCCAAATGGAATTGAGTAGATTCCTTCCATTAAGTATAATCCATACTATCTCCACACAACAACACTTGGGCACCTATAACACCATTTTGCTACTCTGCAGAGTGTGAGCAGTAGTGAGTTGCCACTTTATGTCTCTTTTCTTGTAGAAATGCAAGACTTCATCACACCATTTTGCTACTCTGCAGAGTGTGAGCAGTAGTGAGTTGCCACTTTATGTCTCTTTTCTTGTAGAAATGCAAGACTTCATCACACCATTTTGCTACTCTGCAGAGTGTGAGCAGTAGTGAGTTGCCACTTTATGTCTCTTTTCTTGTAGAAATGCAAGACTTCATCACACATTAATTTTTCTTCTTGGCCTATTCTCTAAACTACTTCAATTTTGGTCTTCTCTCAATCTCAACAATGTGAGCCATAATTAAAGTTTCCAAAAGCCTGAGACTTTTCTTGAAAAAATATACCTAAATCTTCCTACTGTAATCATCTATCATATGAAAAATAAGAGGAACCTTCAAGTGCAATATTAGAGATCATCTATCAATTTGATAGAAAAAAAGGAAGAACCTCCAAGTACAATAGTACTCATCTTTCCATCATAGATACTAGAATTGTTCCTAAAAGTAGGCTCTTGTTGGAAAAGGTTTTCAATGGTGCTTACCCATTATGCAAGCTTCACATATTTCGCATATTTTGTGAGTTATTTTAGTCCAAAAATGGCTCCAAAGTCCTTTTTGATAATTTTGTACAAAGTTTGGCTTGTTGCCATGTTGAAGCTCTTTTTTTTAGTAGATGGAATTGTTTTTAGGGAGTCAATAACTTTTATTGAAAGAAACAAAGTTTGGCTTTGTTGCCATGGTGAAGATGTTTTTTAAGTAGATGGAATTTTTTTGAGAGAGTCAATACTATTTATTAAAAGAAAGATTATAGATTACAACTCATTGCAAACTCTTTTTTTTCCCATAGAGCTACTTGAGACTTTCAGAAGCATGTGCAGACATGATTTATAGAGCTACTTGAGATTTTAAAAATCATGTTAGAGCTACTTCAAATTTTTAAAACTAAGGTTTGAGCTTGTTCTAACTCCTTGCTTTTAGGAAGTTAGGGACTTAAAAGATTACCTTATTTTGGATAATACTTTAAACTTAGATGGATGTACCAATGTCAGTGGATAAGATCAAGCACTGATAAGCTCTTATTATTCACTCTTGCTTTAAGGATACCCTTAAGAAACAAAGGATGATTGATTTAGAAGAACTTTGTTTTTTAAGGATACCCTTAAAAAACAAAGGATGATTGATTTAGAAGAACTTTGCATGCTTTTTTTTTAGTTTTGTTTATTGAAACTCTGTATACCTAAAGATGAGAAGTGTGTTTTTTTTCAGATATAGGTCAAATGACAACACAAATCCTTCATTTAGGGAGCCTTATGAGTTAGAAACTTAGTTTTGTTTTAGACCAAGAGCAAATGAAGGTGTGTCCATGTGGTGGTGGTATTTTTCCTCCTTTGGCTACCCAAGCTTTACCTTTTCTATGCCCATCTAATATCTAGCCTCCTTTGGCTACACAAGATTTTCTATGCCCTTCTAATATCCTACCTCCTTTGCCTCCCCAAGCATGTCCTTTTTATGAGAAATAGTTGATGGAGAGAGAGCCCTTTTTGCATATGTAAGGGGTAACTGTCCAAGGTTTCATTATTAGTGTTTTTATTGACTATTCAAAACAAAAATATTTCTAAGCTTGTGTGAGTGTAACCAACCTATTTTTATAAACCCACCCCTGCATGGAAAAAATAAAGTGGTTTGGCTATTCATTATGAAGACAATCTAGGGGTGAATTATTTAAGAAATGAAAAGACCAAAGAGGACATTGCAAGGTTTATAAGGATTTTTACATGATGGACGTGGAAGAATGCTAGGGATTGGGAATGCACAATGGGCAAGATATACACATCTTTCTTAATTTGCAGCACATCCACCCAGCAAGTGTAAAAAATAAAAGTACTTAGGTATACCTTGGATGTTTCTCTTCTAGCTCATTAACCGAGTTATGTAAAGAGGTTTTGCTGTAAACTCAATTTTCTATTTTAGTTTACTCACCATCTTATCTTCACCATTAGCTACTTGAGTATGCTTGTAAGTAGCCTTAAATAATCCTCCATTGCCTTAAATTAAGCTTTCACATCTTTCTTGATCTTTTGGCACCTAGGAAATGTCAATAGCTAACGTTTTTGGGCATATCTTAAATAGGTAGATGTTTTTCTTCTACCCCATTAACCAGGTTGTGTAAAGAAGTTTATAGAAGCACCACTTATCACTTCACATATATTGAACCGCCTGACCACCCACTTTTAGAATTGGTTCCACTTGGAACTAGTCAAAACTGTTGATCGCAGTCCTTGGCCACCAACTATCACCCAATGAGACCATCACTGAGCATGTTGTTGGAACTATTTCAAACAACATATGATAAATATGCAAGATTTTTTTTAATAACAAAAGGCATGCACTAAGTTTTACACTTGCACTATGCACTTATTAAAATTAGTAACTGTTCACATATTTTTGACATAAGCGTGTACTCTTCTTTTATCTCCCCATATTTCAAAATAACTTATGCAAGTACATTCCCTTATGCACTCTAAAGTCAAGTACCATTCCCTTATGCACTCTAAAGTCAAGTACACTTGAGAAAATAATTCTTTTTGAAAACCAAACCTTCAAATCAATTTATGCTTACATTACACATAACAAAAGCAATTGTATGCATGAAGTTAAATATTCTTACTATAAGAAACTTATTAAAAAATGGATAAATAAACAAATAAAACTTTTTGCTTTACCAAAATAATAGGGCCTTGTATCTTTTTTGCCCCTATGACTCTAGTTGTGTGTAAAACATTGAATTCTCTAGTGATATTATGTCTCTCGCCTTTTTGAAATCAATAGGTGTGCATATTGTGAAGAAACAAATTCGGCAAATGTTTGTGTTTATTGAGATTTTTTTGGTAAAGAGCCAATTTATTGTAGACGCTTCCAAGTATCTAGGATAACTCCTTAGACTTCCTGATACACAACTAGGGTTTGTAAATAGCCAACTAAGGGATGCATGCACCCTCTCTCCAATCCCTAGTAAGATCTACAATCCTCACCAATCAAAGATATGTTTAACTTTTTGCCAATGCTTAATACCGAGGCAAGTCATGGACTTTGAAAGTTGTGTCACACCATCTTGGATATGTGGCCATGAGTTTGCAGAAATACATTAGACATTTTGATCATAAGTGGTTATGTCAAACACTTCATTGGCATCCTGCAGACTAGGTTTTACACCAAGTTCTATTGGTGTAGCAATAGGTTTCTAACTTTTGATGTTGAACCTCTTCAGCAATGCTTTGATGTACTTCGAGAGCTTAATGACTATACCATGATCTTTGTATATAAACTACATACCGAAATAGTAGTGCAAAAGATCAAAATCACACATCTCAAAATTGCCGATCACTAGTACGTCATCGACATAGAGAATGGCAACAAGAAAATCTTGCTTGTCCTTTTTAATAGATAACGTGCTTTCTGTATGACTATGTTTAAATCCTTGTCCTATCAAATAGGCATAAATCTTTTAGTACTAAGCTATAGGAGCATGTTTCAAACCATACAAATCTTTCTAAAGCTGTATATCTTTATAAAGCTTGTTCTTGACCAAGTTAGGCAAATTAGCTAGTTAACTCTTATACACTTCTTCCTACAAGTCATCATTCAAGAATAGCGTTTTGATGTCCAATTGGTGCACTTTCCATCCCATGATGGAATGCCAAAGAAATAACAAATCTGATAGTGCTTATACAGGAAGTGGGAGCAAAAGTTTCATCATAATGAAACCATTTTTTCTAGGCATAATCTTTTGCAACAAGTCTGACCTTGAATCTATCAATAGATCCATCAGGCTTTCTCTTAACCTTGAAAACCCACTCAATACTAATATCTTTCTTGCCACACACCATTGTTCTAATGGAATACATTTTATCTTGCATGGCTTTTAAACTCAACAATATTGAAGAAGTGATTTCAAGCACTGATTTGATGTTGCTTTGCAAAGAAGCAAACAATTTGCTATCTTCGAAGGTGCTTCTAACCCATCTAGGCATAACCCTACATTCATTAATTGCTAGACTTTTAGCATTTATTGTATCTTCCAACTAATCTGAAGTTGATACATGAACTCTTTGAGCATTCCCCTCCTCCAAACAAACAAGAATCAACAGGTAAAATCTATTGCGAATCAACAGATACGAACACAAGTATTAACAAATCCAAAGAAATGGCATAGGTATGCTTAATAAATTCCATCATTGTGATTAGATAGAATCCTATGTAAAAAAGATATCGCTATTCACAATAATCTTCTTAGTGAAAGTATTGTAGTAGCGATGATAAACTCTGTTTTCAGCACCATAACCAATAAAAATGCATTTCATTGCCTTGTCTTATCGAGCTTAGTTTTGCTTTGTGATGGCACATATCCTTATGCCTAACAACCAAAAACACGCTTATGTTCAACTTTAGGTTTTTGATTGAACCAAGCCTTAAAAGGAAACATAATCTTTAAATCATTTTAAAGGTTAACACACATGTGTTCAACCCTCAAAAGGAAAGATAGTCTTCAACCCTAAACCCGAAATGCATTTTATTGTCTTATCATTGCGCTTAGTTTTGCTTTGTGATGGCACATATCCTTATGCCTAACAACCAAAAACACGCATGTGTTCAACATTAGGTTTTTTATTGAACCAAGTCTCAAAAGGAAAGATAGCCTTCAAAGCTTTACTAGGGTGCATGTTCAACACATATATGGCACGTGTTGAGCACATAGATAGTACAAAGAACTACTTCCATCCAAAACTTGTGAGGAAGTTGCTAGGCTTTAACCATGCATCATCTCCACATGAGATTCTTGTTTCATCTCCCAACAACACCATCTTGCTGCGGTGTACACGGAGTTGTACACTGTGAATGGAGAGTTTAAATTTTTAAGTACTTGATGTATAAGATTCGTCTCATAAAAGTCTTCATTTGGGACCACACACATCACAGTGTATGAGTTGCAATTTGTGATCATCTCTATAAATTGTATTCTTTAGGAAAGATTAGCGAGCAAGTTTGCCAACATATCTTGGTGGTGGATCAAGTTGAGGAAGATCCTCTAACATCCCATGTTGTTGCAAAAGCATTAAGCCATCAACAATTGTATACCACACAAAATTTGTACAAAACACTAGTGGTTAAAGATCAAGTAAAAGCACACTCTGTTTGTCATGTTCTCTATCACATAGACAATGTATTTATCATCTACCCTTAAGATCCCCTTTGCTAGAGTGGGTATAGAAGGTAAATTCTTTTTAATATTTGAAACAAGAAGTTTATTTTAAAGAAAAGATATGCGCCGCTTAAAATAGTGAGAATTATCTCACTAATATCTTTAACTAGTTCACGAAGTCCCCATATGTTTTCCTAAAAGTTATGTAAACACCATTGTCAACAAGAAAACAACTATCAAAGACAATTGCATTGAGACATGCATCATATCATGTTCATGATTATTTTTACAAATACCCATCTAATATCATGTTCATGATATTAGAAAATTCCTTTTTTCTTGGAACTCTAATTGTAAGAGGCAAAACTGCTAGAACCTTTGTTGGATGAAACAACGCATATGAAAACTAGAAAAAAAAAAACAAGCCTTAAACATAGGAAACCCTGGTCATATACGCCACACTATCATAGTATGAAACACAAACCAAAACCACTTGTATACACAAAACAATAGGCTGGCTGTGCACCTGTTGAGGGCATCTTCATCAACATAACACAGTGAACTTAACTCGAAGTTCGACAGAAGAAACTTGTGTATGGCACAATTAGAATCATACCCTGTTATTCTATACTATACATATAGCACAATGAGAATCCAAGCAAAGTTTAAATTACTATGTCCAGCACTCTCTGCAAAAATCGATGGCCACAGGAATTGGTAGGCCACTGCATTGAGGAAGACCTTATTTAATTTCCCCTTGTATATATAAATAGTGGGAGAAAAGATCCATGCTTGCACTTTAACGGCATTCGCGCAGCAGGTACAAGGATGGGCTTGGGAGATCTGTTGAGCTTGCATAGATCAACTGATTCATTTCTCTGCGATTCGGAGTCAGGAGGGTTGGAACGTTCCAGGGAGATATGTCCACCTAACACAAGCACAACCACCCACATTGAGCAACTTAATCAGGTCATTAGCAGGGGGATGGGGATGTCCACCTCACACAAGCAACCACCCCTTTGAGTAACTTAATGAAGTCACTAGCAGTAACATTTCATGAGGATGTCCATGGTTGAAACATTCCATGGGGATGGGGATGGGGATGGGGATGGCATGTCCACCTCACACAAGAAACCATCCCTTCAATGAAGTCAGTAGCAGTAACATTCCATGAGGATGTCCATGGTTGAAACATTCCATGGAAATGGGGGTGGGGATGTCCACCTCACACAAGCAGCCACCCCTTTGAGTAACTTAATCAAGTCATTAGCAGCGATGTCCATGGTTGAAACAGGCCATGGAGATGGGGATGGGGATGTCCAGCTCACACAAGCAACCACCCCTTTGAGTAACTAAATCGAGTCATCACAGGTATTTCACAAAAACTATTATCAACCAGAAAAGCAAGGACATCAAAGAAATGTGTTTTTTTGATTTGCAAAAAAGCCATTGACATACCAAAAGAGAGCCAGGCGAGCATAGAGCTCCATCCCCGATCTGTCTGTCCAAAGCCATTATGTTCTCCTTGTCATTCCCTACAGTCTCCGACTTGTGGAGCAGAGACTGTCCTGATTCTTCACCTCTGCAATCATTCGACAAGATCTGTTCTGCCTCCATATATGCAGCAGCGGTATGCTGACTTAAGTGCTGCATCAAGCTAAGAGCATCTGCCCCATAATCTTCACAATAACATCCAGGGAAATCCTGGCCATAGGAGATACGGCAACCAAATCAACAGACAAACAAAAATGAGTTATTCTTTTGAGGACCTAAAACAAAGAAAATGGTATCAACTAAGGAGTTTCAATATATTCTTCCCCCCCCCCTTCCTCGTCAAGCTAATTGGTAATCTGTCTAGCTTTTCCTTTTATCTGAGCAACTAATCCATGTCTTTCTTGAACTGTGAAATGGAGCGTGGTGATTGATTCTGCAGAAAAACTCTAAACAATTTGAGCTCAAAAGAGAGGACTCATAGGATGGTTGTATCCAAACTAACCCATGGCAATGTACAAACACAAGGTCAAGATTCAGCCAGTAAAAACAAGCACCTTCATTTACCTAGCATAAATTCAAGGCCATGAGAAGTAAACCGATCAATTGGGAGCTTGATCCAAATAAGAAAAAACTGAAGTTACTAAGCAAAGTTCCATTGCTAAATGCCTGGGCACATTACCTCTAACATTGCACACATCCCCTCCTTTTGTGTAGAAAGGGACCCTGAACACACTGGGGACCTCCAGCTAATCAAAGGCGAACATAACGCCCTGTAGTAAAACACAAAAATTTGGAAAAAGATTCAAAATTTGGTTTCAAGACGCCATCTGTCTTTCTCTGGAAGCCCCTTACAAGACAAAACAAAAAAAAATCCATGGCAGCCTCTTCCACGGAGAATCAATAAAGAAAAATCATGTTCAGTTACTCTCTCTCTCTCTCCCTTTCTCTCTCTCTCTCTCTCTCTCTCTCACACACACACACGCACGCATTGCAAAAGCATCAAATGACGAAGAGTTGCAATCATAGGGTCTGGCCATTAGACTATTTTGTTAAGATTTCTTTTTTCAAGAAAATGATCTATTATCAAGTATGACTGTGTGGCAGATGAAGTCCTGTAAAAGCATCGTACATAGTCATGCGGAAAGGTAATGGGGCTGCCATAACCGATCCAGAGTGTGGGAGTGTCATGGAGGCCCTCGACAAGGAAGCTTTCCTGGCTACTAGAAGCCCTGAATCACGCCACACGAGGGTTATAACATCCTGCCAGATTGAATCCCATCTAGAGCTTTTCACATTTGTGCATCTCAATGTCTACTAGAAGCCCTGAAACACGCCACACGAGGGTTATAACATCCTGCCAGATTGAATCCCATCTAGAGCTTTTCACATTTGTGCATCTCAATGTCTACATCTGCCACACAGTAAGACTAGCAAAGATCTCCCAAGCCAACTCTAACAAGCATAGGACCTTGCTAAGTACTTTGAAGGCTAACATGTAGAAGCTTGCCATGGGGGTGAATGCATTGTGCACCACAACAACGGCCATGACTGCTCAACTCACCCTCTCGAGTCTCCATGATTGATCGAAAACCTATGCTAATTCAACTCGTGCATGCACATGCACACTTTAATTGCTTCTAGATCCTCTTTTTCTCTTTCATTCTAATGAACCCCTGACGGTTATTCAGCCCCTCATCTTGTATCTTATCATAATACGGCATCAGAATGTAACCATTCACTGGTTTCGGGAATCATCAACCCGGAAATGTATACAGTCCCCGGTTTCAGCAATCTTCAACCATCCACACTTGCTAATGTTCCTATTCTGAGCTTCCTAACAAAATTTGAATAGCAACATCAAATCACCTTCTTGCCCATCTCATCTTAAGCTTTCCAAGGTGTGTAGCCTCAACCAGTGCTCGAAAAAAACGGTATGCTAGTGTATTTGTACCGGATGGAATGAAGAAAAACGCATTGAGATTTTAAGTGGCACTTATTTTAAGAAATGATTTTTCAAATATTTTAGTTATAAAACCGGCATATGGTAGAATTTAACCGGAATGATGTAAGAGTTGTCCTTATTTTGATTGGTTGAAAAAAATGTTTCTTTCGAGCCATGGTCTCAACTCGGAGTTGAATAACAACACCATATCAACTTACGGATCCGTTTAGTTGACTCAAGTTGACCATTGACCTTTAAGTCACTTCTTGTGTATTACCATATGATGTTATGTCAGCTTCTTGATAACTGATTAAAAAAATGACTCCCCTAATCACCTAGTTGAGGAGAAAAAGACACCCACTGTTTCTTAAAATGTTTCTTTCGAAATAAACGTGTTTCTTTCCCTCCCATATGTTAGAAGTACAATTTAGGTGGTTTTAATCAAGAGACCTCCTTTCTCAAAAAATATCTACTTGCTCCTATGTGTGAAAACCAACGGAAGAGCTCTTGCGTTGCAAAAATCTGCCCCTTCTAGCTCCTTCGCACTATAAGTTTTCGTAGATTGTATGGACTCCATGTGCATCCCATAGCCGAGACTTGCTCATTGAAGATATTGCAAAGATTGCAAGGATTGTTGACATCTTTGACACTACGTGTAGCTTGGTGAAGTTTGTTACCAATGATCTTGCCAAAAGTGACCTTGAGCTTAAGCACCACAAACCAAGTTTGCATATATGTTCATTGTGGTCGAAAAGGTAGTAAGTGTCTGGCAAGGACTCATGTGCACAGAGGTGTGCCGAGAGTGAATGAGCTAGGAGAAGCATGAGCACCCAAAGGCAGTTGGTTTTGCACGCAAATTGATACAAGAAGGTTAGTGAAAGGAGGCAGAGGCTTTGGTGCGCGCTCCTCAACCAATCTACAGTGTTCTTCGCATCACTGACATGGTGAGCAAGACCCTTGGATTCTTGTACAAGTTCATGGACCAAATTGGAGAGGCTCTTCATTGATGCATTCTCTTGTCACATGACAAGTACTCAACACGCCAAGTCTAACTTCCAACTAGTTACCTTCTTGTTGTAACTTGTATCTTAGGCTTTAGCTAAGAGCTTTGATCATTCACGGTTCAAGATATTCTACGGGTTTGGAACGATCCATGGGATGGGTTCTATAGACCAATCCACGCGGTTGCCCATATATTGCACCCTCTTTAGCGGAGTGAGACGTATGTTAATAAAGAGTTGGAAGACAAATGGAAGGATTGCGCTTGGAGGATGGGCGGCTAGTGTATATAAATGCCAGCCACACATTTGGTAGACAGACTGCTGTCATGCGAAAGAGACAACTTCAACGAGTCTCATGGTGTGAGAAGTATGGGATCAGTACCCCACTCGGTGAGTACAACTCTAAAAGAGAAGACTGTAATTTCAACTTATAAGATATCACATGTACACAAGACATTGATAGATCAAAATACTTACAAATTTCGTGGTTGTACTTAGCCCTTTGCAGCTATTTTTCTTTAACTAATTGAAGGATCTTTTTTCTGGAAAAAAAAAAAACTAAAAATTCAAGTCCTCTCACAAGAAACGCTTGATCAATGATGATTCTCATAGGATTGCAGTTCGGATCCTTGTGAGAGAAACTGGAATGCTTCAACCCTCTTCCATACTGCTCAGTTGGAGCGGTTGGTTGGTATATAGCCATTGCAATCTCCGTTTAATTGAGCAATCGGACAATCCAATAAACCCACGCCTTGTCAATGTTGATAAAATCGACATTGAAAAGGTGAAAGATATCCCAGAGATTCCTCAGGAGGAGCACAACATATATGCCATGTTGTATGAGGAGTTGATTGGCACTTCCTCGTCCCACACAATCATTATCAGGCAGAGCTAGTACCAATGCAGCATCTTAGACGAGTGCGGTAGATAAGTCAACATCGTCCTCTTTTGAGAGTGATGTTGAGTCGATCGAGAAGGCTAGTAATGAGGACATCGAAAATGTTGAGGATTCAAAGTCCCCACTACAGATTGAGGACTCTAGTCTTTGGGATAATCAAGCTCCTCTAGTTTGTCATGCATCTATCAACATGCTTTACTCACTGTATTTCAAACTTTAGTTTATTCCTTTACACCAACCAAAGCATGCAAAGTATATTGTTATTCTAATGCTGAGAGGCTAATGAAATGACAACTTAATCGACTAGATGCAAAGCTTGCAGATTACCTCGACATGGTTATCAAGCAAGTTTTACACTGCTTAAAGAAACTAGCAGTTAATTTTGATTGCACGCACGCATATTAATATAGTTTCTCTCTTTCCTTGCCACTCTCTTTCTTTTTCTATTCCGTATTCTAGCCTTACAATATCCTATGCACTATGCAAAATCGACATCATGGAGGCCAAGTAATTATTTAGGCATCTTAATTCCATCAATTAAACTATATTTAATTGCCAAATATGTTTCGTTTTCGAAACAAACACTGAATTTTTATTAACACTACTTCCCTAAATAGTCAAAAAATAACAGAAGAAAAGCGTCTCAAAATTAAGATCTCCGGCGCAAGATCTCCACCACAAAGACAATGTCAGATCGATTCACACACTGTAAGCGAGACAGTAAATGCGCCACTTGCCTACGTTATGAGGGCTTGGGGTAGACTACGACACAAGAATAGCAGCATGGTATACACACCCTGCATAACGTATGCACATGCAAGCAACAGACCAGTATACAAAGACACAACATGTGTTTTAGCTGTGAAAGACAGAGAAAATGCATAGATCGCTCAGCCACACACAGAATACAGCACGGAGCTTCTCTCCATACCCTCAGTTGGGGCACAATAAGCAGGGCTCTCAATAGAAAGCGCAAAATACGGATAAAACACAAGACATGATCAACTCTCACACCCCCAGAAAACCACGCACAGAGGAGCTGCAGCAGCAACAACAGTGGACGGGGTGCGCGAGACCCTCAGTGCACAAGGGCTCCATTAGAGCCATTAGAAGACCACAGAGGACGGGTAGCCCCGATCGTATGATTAGTATCCCTCGGTTATAAAGCTAGAGCTAGGCCAGGAGAGAATAGATGGGAACGGGGCACGAGCCCCAATTGTATGAGCTAGGGCTGCCTTGGCTTAAACGCTTAAGAATCGAAAAAATACCTTGAAGATTCGGGAAGCTTCCCGTGACTTAGAGAGAGAGAGCGAGATTGAAGGGTCCATTGACATCCATTTATCAGGAGATTTGGTAATCTGGAGCTATGCTTGATTTTTGGAAAGTGGGGGTGATTCGGTTGTTACCAAAGATGCCTTCTCCCTTTGCTTTAAAACATTGGAGGCCTATCTGTTTGATGGGTTGTATAAGGTTTTTTTTTAAGTCTTGGCAAACAGATTGCAAAAGTTTCTGCCCGACTTGATACACCCTGCTCAGTATGGGTTTATAAAGGGGCGCAATATCTTGCATAATATCCTTAATGTTCAAATAGGCGTTGATTATGCAAGGAAAACAAAGCAGGAGTTGGTGATGACTCAAGCTGGATTTGGAGAAAGCCTTTGATCATGTCTGCTGGCCTTTCCTTGTTAAATTCATGCATTCTATGGATTTTGGGCCATGTATGATGAATCTCAGTCTCAGATTATGATGAATGGTGGAGTTAGGTCCACAATGTCCCTTACTCCCTGCCGCAAGGATGTCCGTTAAGCCCTTTGCTTTTTTCTTTGGTTACCCATCCCATGCTTACTTTGCTTACTCAATTAGCTCAGGAGGGGGAGGTGGTTGGGCTAACTTTGCCTTCACGTCATCAATTAGTGGGTCAAGCACCCGGTGATCATTCTTTTATGTTTCTTAAAGCCAACAAAGCCAACGTTGAGAGGGCATTGGCATCTTGGTCTTTGTTTGTGAAAGCTTCTTGGTTGTATATAAATACCCAGAAGTCAACCCTTCTTAGTTGCACAGAGAGAGATTTACAGAAGCTTGGTTGGTAGGGTCAAGTTGTGCGACGTGGGCTATCCTATCAGGGTGGATGCAATAACTTTTAGAATGGATCTTATGCTGTATTGGGGATAAGTTTGTGTACTCGAAGTCTCAGGCATGGCTGTTTTACACGAGGCTGAAAGTGGCACAGGTCATTATTCTTATTTCTTGCCCTTACTTCCTTGGTCTCGAAAGGCTTTCACAGCTGTCAACCAACCGCTTTGATTCATGTTGTGGAAAAAGAAAGGCAATAATCTAGGGTTGACTTGGGAGGGCAGCTCTGTTGGATGTTTAGGTACACCTTCTTGCCCGTATGTGAACTTTACTTCACGCTGTGTGTGTTGATTCCCAACCATGGATAGACATGACCGTTGGATTTTTGGAGGATGTGGGTATTGTGCATGGGAAGACTCGGATTGTTGCATCTTGGTGGGATGTTCTAAATGCTTCACAATCTGTGCGTGTATCTACTTCCCCTCTACTCGATCATTTGGTTAAATCATGGCAGGAGGTGTTACGGTTCACTTCTTGAAGACCTCCAGATTCTCGTCGAGATAAGAACCCCCTACTTACAAAGGTGTTGGCCACCTCTCGTGTGATTACTTGGCCAGAGAAGAATAATTGTAGACGGCAATCGAGACTGAGTGTTGTGAGGATGTCTGATACTTTGTTGCACGGGCGGCTACAAATGTTATCATTCCGCCATGCTCGTCATAGATTTTGTGTGCCCCAAGGTTACAGGTGTATTTGGTTGCAGTTCATCAACAAGTGCACTCTCTAGGGCACCTTCCTAGGATGGATTCTTCTCATGCATGGGATGATTGGGTGTTGGGTCGCAAGACCTCGCTGTTGAAGGCTTCCGCTAATGTTGTATATCATCTTTTCGTCCAAGAGAAGAGATAGCTTGCAAAAAAAGCTAATAAAGTATAGAATGTTAAGAAAATGGCCTCCTAGTGGAAGCGTATCCTAATATGTGGTTGGCATTCCAAGCTTCCTTTTGAGGGCAAAGTGTTTATTTGGCGAGAAATGGGTGGGGGTCTGCCTTTGGCCACTACCCTTCCGCGTCGAAAACTTTTGAATGGCAACTGTTTCTTCTGCCAAACTTGTCCAGAATCTAGTCGACACAAGTTTATTTCTTGCCTGATGGCTCGCCAGATATGCAAGTTTATCTCCTCGATGTGGCAAATGGTGATTGGACACATTTTGTCACCTAGGCAGTGGGTATTTGGATATGATCAGCCCGGGACGAACAATCAGCAACATGAGGTGTTCTTTGTTTTCTTTCGATGGTTGGGTCTTTGGCATAGTTGGCTCATGTGAAATGCTTTAATCTTTGATTCACAATCAAGGGTGAAAGGTGGTCATGTCCAACGCATTCGTGGTCTATGGCTTTGCCAAGTTTCTTCTTTGATCGATGCACATGTTATCACCAAGGCGCAATGTCCAGCGTGTTCGTGGTCTATTGCTTTGCTAAGTTTCTTCTTTGATCGATGCACGTGTTATCACCAAGGCGCAAGCTGACCCCTGGTCATAACATGTGGCCTTTGTGTGTGTGCAGACTGACGGCCTCTATGTACATAGCTAGTCGTGCGACCTTTTCTTTGTATTAGATTTTTGTAATCTAATTACAAAAGAGAGAGAGAGAGAGAGAGAGAGAGAGAGAGAGAGAGAGAGAGACGTTTCTCCAATCTCTTGTGTATGTGTGAGCCCTAACTGTTTATTGCGGTGCAACTAGCGAAACGAGCCTCCGTAAAGCAGGAGTGAAAGGCTACTGTCAACAAAGTAGCGAAGCCACAGACGAGAGCCTTGGCAAAGTAAGTCTTCGGAGGTGGGTCACAGTTGTATGAGGTCCCATCACTAGATGCGTTCCTAGCATCCGCCTGCACCAACAAATGGATCATTCTGCTGCAAGCATCCCGACGGTCCCAATGCATGGTCCCCTTCCCTTCAGCCCACACTCCAAGAGAAAGGTGAACTTGCTAAACAAATCAAGGACACTAATTGTCTCAGCAATTTAGTGGTGGCCAATGTGTCAAAACCTTTCTTCCAGGTCAAAATCCAAGAAATTGTGGATGCGGAATCTGCTTTTGGCAACATGCATAGTATGCTGCAAGTGCATCAACTTGTAAGCAAAGTGCAAAGAAGACGAGGAAACAGACAAAGAACAAGTCAAATAAGGAGAGCGCAACAGGAGGAAACAGGGAGGATACATTTGAAGATGTTCAGATGGTCAAGAAGGGCATATAGCAGGTGACATAAGTTGCAAAGATGGAAGTCAAAAGACAGGAGAATGTCCTAACGGCTGAGCTGAGCAAGCCACAGAGGAGGTGACAGAAACAGAATAGGAAAAGTGTGATGAAGTTGCAGATGATAAAGGGAAGGCAAAAGTGGCAAAGATGGAGGCCAAAACACATCATCAAGCAGGTCATCTGCAAGAGAGTTTCACAAGCAAGAAGATGATCTCTTTTTTGAAGGTGGTAAAATCATGTACAAGGGAAAACAATTATCAAGTTTGGCGATGATGGTAGAATTGTTGAAGGATCCCATCCTCAACTACTTCACTCGAGGATTAGTCTTGGAGTTCAATTGTTCCAATTTCATTGTTCTAGTTTCGGGCGACTTTAAACGGCAAAGATCTGCATTTTGTTGCAGAAGAGGTGATTTGGTGGTGAGTTTTCTTCCCGAGTTTGTTTTTGCTCGGTGCTTGTTGGGCACGGATATTCGGGGTGCTTGTATGCCGCAACACTAGCACAAAGATGTGAGCTCCTTTTGTCCTCGCCTACAACCACATGTGTGAAGCTAGAGACCCCGTCAAGAGAGAGGCAGGAGGTCTTAACTATCATGGGTAATGTGTATACTTTTTGTCTTGATTCTTGCTTCTGTATCTAGATAAGAAAGTCAATTTAAACTAACCCCGATGGATCACTCTTGGTGGTATCCTCTGGACTCTTTGCATACGACACTATATACTTCAGAGCTTCTGTTTTCATGGTCGTTGGGTCATATGGAATCCTCCTTGAGGTCACTCCATACTCCACTTGTGCACTCATGTACTGCCCATACAAAAGAGCAAGGCTGCACCTGCTCAACCTCTCCGTAACGGCAGAGAGGCTTTTGTTCAAATTCTTGATCTCAGTGAGAACTCCTTTCTGTATATCTTGTTGACCCTTCTGTAAAGCTTGCAGACCCTTCAACAATTCAGCCATGATCTACAAACTTGCTTTCCCTTGTACATGATTTTATCACCTACAAAAAAGAGATCATCTTCTTGTTTGTGAAAGTCTCTTGCGAACGACTCCACTTGATGATGTATTTTGGCCTCCCATCTCTGCCACTTTTTCCTTCCCCTTATCATCTGCGACTTCATCACCTTTCTCCTTTACTATTTCTGTCACCTCCTCTGTGGCTTGTTCAGCCATCAGGACATCCTCCTATCTTTTGACTTTCATGTGTGCAACTTCTGTCACACCTGTTGTATGCGGTGCTCGACCATCTGAACATCTTCAAATGTATCCTTCTCATTTCCTCCTATTGCACTCTCCTGAGTTTGGTTGGTGTATATAAGCAGGGATAATTCTCAGCTCGCTCCTTTTGCCTTACTCTTTGGAAGCAAGCAAAGAGTCAATGCCATTGGGTGGTTTGTTTTTAAACATGCAAATAGTGAACCTTTGAATCCTTTGCCCCCCTAGCATTAAAGCCAAAACCTGCTTTGCATTCACACATGAGGTATCATCACTCTTAAGCAAATGCTCTTTCGATTATTCCAGAACATGATCTCACTTTGTTCACACACGAGATATCATCACATTATTCGACAATGTGTTTGTTCACACACGAGCTATCATCTCTCTTTCTCGTCAGGTTCTTATTGCCCCTTTGGCAAAGCAAGATTCTCTGCTTAACCTTCAGCTTTTGATCCACATCAGTCATGCCTCTCATTCCATTTGCATTAACTTTGCTGCTTGAACATGTCACTGGCTCGATATGCACCATGACAAACCTATGGCAGTTGGCTTTAGGTATTTGGTCTCGCATGGCAGATGGCCATGCAGGAATTTATGGCATATCGCCTTAAGGGCTCTATGGAAATTGGCTGTTGGCCATCAAGAACCTATGGCAATTGGCTATATGTATGTATTCCCGCATGGCAAATAGCCATGGAGCAATTTGTTTAATCTAGGGTTAGGGTTTTTAGTAGAAAGAAACTATGGTGGGTGGACGATATCCATGGTGAGTAAAGAGAGAGAAAGAGAGAGAACATATAGCAACCGGTCATGAGATTATGGACTTACACAAAAGTTAGCACATATGTTGGATACAAGCTTCACAAGATGAGCACATTTCCTTGATATGTTTTCTATGAATTTATGGCATGTTGCCCTTTGTTTGGAAAATAAATTGTGCACGTGCATTATCTTCAGGGAGGGACATTGCTTGGATTAAAAATGTATCAAAATTATCCAAAGGATTTTAGAGAAGCCCAAGAATGGTGTACAAAGCGTGAGCTAACAAGCATGGTTCAATTGGTGATTTGTAGATGGTAAGTAATCTCACAAACCCATTTATAAGGGGTTGTTGTATGTTATAATGTTATAGTGCAAGCTTTAAACGCCATCCCAAGGTAAAGAGACCGGTCTAGATGTGCCCTCACCTCTCCTCTACCTACACCTGCAGCCATCCTTTAGAAAAACATAAGGGGACTTCTATCAAGTAGAAAAAAATCATACAAAGGCATGTCTCAAACCAAATAGGTAGGGATATCCCAGCTAATCAACGACACTTTAATCCCATAAAAGCCCCATGGGAGTGAAGGAGAAGAAAATACGAGGTTCCCCTCTCATAAATCTATCATGTTTTGTCTACGCAGCTCTAGAGGATCCTTGTATGCTAGCCAAGGTGGCAAAAAGAGTGAACGATGTCGCTCCTATTGCAAATACACTAGGTGTCATAAACCTAAATAACCTCGACCTCTGAGCATTTTAACTTCTAAATATGCCACACCATGATACTAGCAAT
The DNA here is from genome assembly GCF_041138505.1 of Cibotium barometz. Taxonomy (NCBI): domain Eukaryota; kingdom Viridiplantae; phylum Streptophyta; class Polypodiopsida; order Cyatheales; family Cibotiaceae; genus Cibotium; species Cibotium barometz. Next base: position 17,356,230 of record NC_141088.1, on the reverse strand, counting down.
TATCTCCCATCATGAGGTGTCAATACTCATCAACGAAAATGGTGTGTATCATGATTGGGGATTACCTTGAAGCGTAGATATCTGAACTATGTCCCTAAGGACAAGTATAACACGATCTCCTCACTTGTCCTAAAAAAAAAAGAATCTATCGGAGAAACTAAGTCAACCATGCAATAGTTGTCTTTGGACCGCTCCTCAGTCTGTCCACCAACGATTGGGCTGTAGATACCCACATCCTCTATGCTCGTCACTCCCATAAGCAATGATGCACCGTCTCAGCTGGATTTGGGCATCTAGGACAAGAGGGACCCATGCCAAAAATAGATCACCTTTGAGTGGGGAGTATTATGTCATATGACCAGGCCTTAAAATTGAAGCCTATTTGGGCGTCCTTGGCCATCTCAGGCTTCAAAGGAAGCTTCCAAGAAATAGCTCAAGCGTCATTTTGAAGCCCTAGAATACTTTGGGAAACTTCATAGGAAGCCTAGAATAAGTACACAGGGAGTCACAGTCCTTGTGCTGTGGGGACTCGGGAGTCAATTTTAAGGCCTGCATATGACTCTGAGCAACCGCTAGCAACTTGGCTTTTGCGCACAACGTGGATGGAGAAAGGTATGCTCCTCATGGGATTAGTCGCATAAGTCTATTCCCGCTCACGAACACTCCCCCTAAAGTAGATATCTGATAGGGCATCCACCTTGGGGCCTTTGAGGTAAAAATATCCTGTTCATTTGCAACCCTATTGGCCAAACGACCGCCCCTCGCCTCATGTGTCGCTGGTGCTTTCTATGATTGCTATGAGCATGCGAGCTACGGTGGGAGCTCCTGCCGAGCTCAGCACAGTCTGCTGCCTTGTAGAGGGGGAGTCGAGACTATTACTCCAAGCCCGGATAGAGAATAAAACGTGTGCTACGCCGTCAGCCATCTGAGATGCCCACACCTAAAAGCTGGAAGCATTTGGCTCAGAATCAATGCCGGGAAGAGCAAAACAACCACTCGCGGTTCTCTACAAAAAAAATCACATCTTTTGGCACTATTGAGCTGGTTTTTTGAGCTTGGGGATCTCGATCCTATCGAGGAAGCTAGACTCAATTTTTTTCGATTCCCTAAACTTTGTTTGGGCCCGCTAATCACTCTCAATAAGGTATAATTAGTGAAAATTCAAATGCTATCATTGTGAAAAACTTGATCACACAAAGATTGACTGTCGAAACACAAACCAAAGCTTGTGTGTGATTTCTACGGAAAAAATGATCACCTAGAAGAAGATTGCTACCATAAAAAGAATAAAGCAAACTACATGGAGGTCAAAGGCAATATGGATGAAGACAAAATACCCAATAGATAAAAAACCATTGCATTTATTTCTAAAAAAGTGTTGTAATCAGTCTCCTCTGAGACGATATGATGCATTCAAGCCAAAATTTATAACCAAAAGTATCACAAGGGCCCAAGTAGCCTAACACAAAGGGGGAGGAAGCGTGAAGGCTTAAAAAATATATCCAACATGGAACCAAGGGGGGATATTGAGAAATGTGGTGGTGTCATGTGGCAAAGCCTAGAATTATCCCATATGTAGAGTCCAAAAGTTGTAACCAACTCCTATATAAGGAGACCCATTTCAAGAAAATAAAGCGAGCACATTCCTCAAATTTTTCTATTAGTGCAACTTAATCTATCTTGTAACCTAATTAACTAACTTAAGTTGAGCTAATTACCATTATCTTCATGTGATGAATGCTATTCACACACACCCACTATAGTTATGTATAAGCTGGCACTAGATCCATGCTCAACATAATGTGATAAATGCTACTCACACACACCCACCATAGTTATGCATAAACTAGCACTAGATCCATGCTCAGCTTTGACACATTGTCCTCAAGGACACATCTAAGAATATCGCACAACATGAGTAAAACTTACAAGAAGCAATGCTCTAACCGCCAACTTGCAAAGTGGAGAATTGCATTGAATCTAAAGATAAATTATGTTCATTATTCCTTTGTGCTAGGGAGGGATGGTTTCCCACCCTTGCTCTATCTCATTGTTGCAAAAGCTATGAGCATTTTCGTATCCTAGAGAATTTGGATTTGCGCACAGAGGAGGAACTTTGTGCTGGCAAATGACACAACAAATGTTTTTCTCATTCAATACTAAGAAAAGCCCATGCATGCGAGAGTAACCTCTAAGAATTCCCAATCCGCTCCATCATAGGCTTTCTCAAAATCAAATAGCAAGATGGAAAAGAACTGATTACTTGCCTTGGTGTACTCTAGCGTCTCCCAAGAGGAAAGATATCAACAATGCTTCTAGCCTCTACAAATAATAAGGGGCAAACTCAAAGGCAATCGTCTTGACCATGTCAGGCTCTAAGTGAAACACACGTTTTAGATGTCTAAGTCTCTAAGACCCTCGGTAAGAAAAGGAAGCATAGAGCATGTGTTCCACATTTCCTGTAATGCCACACTCCAATGTTATCCTACATGAAAAACGCGGGAGAGGGGCTCTAAGCCCAAGGAACATATGATCTGGTAAAGCCTAAATCACATGTCTAAGATCATCAACCGAAAAAAGGGACACCAAGTGATGCATGTTACAACTTGAGGATCCAAGCTTCCAAGGAGATGGTGATGGGTGAAGGTAATTGATACCTAAGTACAATCACAATGATGAATCAACTAAACTAATTAAGCTTTACACTGAAGCACAATTAGGTTACAAGATTAAGACTTGTACTCATAAAGAGGCTTGAGAGTTTGTTTTATTTCATTGTGTGAAAGTGACCCCTTTTATATCAAGTAGGTACAATAAGGCTCGCTTTGAGATGGAGTGCCTCTCAGTATCCACTGAAAAGCCTCAACTGGACGCCAAGTCCGGGCAGGTGCTGAGGCTACCCAAAAACCACACGACTTATACCAATTGATATGTGCGGCGGAAAATCTCGATCACCTCCGCGAATCTTTGGAGATTCTTCACATCTCCTGAAAGGAGGGGAAGACACAATCCCTAAAGCCCAATCTCATGCCCTCGACGACGAATAGGAAGAGGTGAGGTGCCAGAGGATAGCCCTGCTGAACTAAGCACGAAATAGGAAATCTGTCGCCACGGGCTCCCTCAATGAGAACCTAGCTGTGTGATGCTGAGTAAAGTCCTAAGACTCTAGCAATCCACTCCATGGGGAGATCCATCCCGCTAATCGTGCCCTCCAAAAAGCTCCAATCTACCCTATCATAAGCTTTCTCAAAGTTTTGAGGTCTTGCTGCCGCATCCTGGTCGAAGTTGTCACCTCCTAGAAGGTGAAAATGTTGTCTAAAATGCTTCGATCCTTAACAAAGCCGGTCTAAGTGTCATGAATCAAGTCCGGGAGAAAGGACTTAAGCCTCCTACTGATGGCCTTGCCCAAGATCTTATAGGCGGTCCCTAGAAGAGTGATGGGCCTCCATTGTCGAATCTCCAATCTGTGACCACCCTCCTTGGGAATCAAGTGAATCAAGCCCTCTGAGAGCCTCTCTGGCATGGCAGCTGTGAGCATAATCTCATTGAAGGTAGCGCAAAGGCCGCCTTCCATGAGGTCCTAGTGAGACGAAGAAAGAAAGAGACTGGAAGCCCATCCGCCCCCCCTGGGCATTTGCCCCAGGGTAATGCTATCATCACCTCCTCCACCTCCTCTATTGTTGTGAATGCAGACAGTAAGAAGAATCGAAGAGAGGGAGGAACCACCTCTCGTGTGTCGCCAGACCCTCTCATGAGCATCCATCACTTGTGGGGATAATCGGACACCTGTGAGAAGAGAACAGAAGAAATCAGTGGCGATGGCTCTCACATGGTGGAGGGGGGTCAAAAACAATAGCTCCATCCTGGCCACGCAGCGTGCAAACAAACACCATCTCTCCTTCAGTGGGGGCCAACTATCTCGAAGAAATCTCGTGTGACTCTCGCCCCAGCCTTGCTCCAAAATGAAGCTTTGAATGGTATTTGTACTCCACCCTCCTTTCCTCAATGGATCTAATCCACGTGCGGGCGGCAACAAGCTCCTGGAGCCACTGTAAAGAGGTTGAGCCCCTCCTCAGACTCCGCTCCTACTTCTCAAAGCCCTCCAATCTACTTTGGACTGCCTACTACAAGAAACCGTTGATCTCCCCTAGGGCAACATGCAGTGTGCACACACAACAAAGCCTGAGGTAAAGTCCAATTCCACCCAAATCTGTTCAATCCTACTGCAAATCTCGCAGTCCTGAATGAGGCTGTCCTGAATCCTAGAGCTCACATGCCTGTCGTGCCTCCAAAGGTCCCCTGGCAACAGAATAATTGGAGCTTAATCTGAAGAACAAGTGCCTGCCAAGATACCAATCTATTAGTAATAATAATGAGCTAAGATTAGTATAGTGAGAGTTGAAGGAGTTGAATGCTAAGCTAAAGGGAGTATGTGATTGGCTTTGATACCATATTAGAGCTTAAGGATCCAACTCCCATGGAGATGGTGATGGTGTGGGTGAATCAATCCTATACTAATTACAATGTGATTATTGCTTAGTTGACCTAATCACATGGGGAGTCAGAAACAATAGCTCCATCCTGGCCACGCAATCTATGGACGAATACCATCTCTCCTCCTGTATGGGCCGGCTATCTCGAAGAAATCTCGTGTGACTATGTCCCTAGCCTAGATCAAGAATGAAGCTCTGGCGTGGTATCTGTACTCTACCCTCCTCTCCTTAATGAATCTAATCTCCGTGCGGGCGGCAAAAAACTCCTGAAGCCACTGTAAAGAGACTAAGCCCCTCCTCAAACTTTGCTCCTGCATCCGAAGCCCTTAAATGTGCTCTGGGCTGCCTCCTGCAAGAAATCGTTGATCTCCCGTAGGCCAACATGCAGTGTGCACATGCAGCAAAGCTTGAGATAAAGTCCAGTCCCACCCAAATCTGTTCGATCCTGCTGTAAATCTCGGAGTCCTGAATGAGGCTATCTAGAATGCTAGAGCTCACATGCATGTCGTGCCTCTAGGGGTCCTCTAGGGACAAAATAATCGGCGTTGAAGGAGGTCAATGCTAAGCTATAGGGAGCAAGTGACAGCTGAAGGAGGTGAATGCTAAGCTTTAGGGAGGGTGAATCACCTCCTTCAGATCTCACTAAACTAATCTTACAGATCCAACTCCCATGGAAATGGTGATTAGTGAATCAATCCTATACTAATTACAATGTGGTTAGTGCTAAGTTGAGCTAAGGTAAATGCTACCTAAGGACAATCATAATGATGAATTAACTAAGCTAATTAAGCTTTAAACTCAAACACAATTAGATTACAAGATTAAGACTCTACTCATAAAGAGGCTTGCGAGCTTGCTTTATTGCATTACTTGAAAGTGACCCCTTTTATATAAGGTAGATACAACAAGGCACATTTTGAGCTTATGGGATTTCTTTGACTAGGTGACTTGGCACTCTAGCATCACTTATTTTAACAATGCACACATGTCATCCCCAACCAACCTAGGCACGGACTCCCAAACCTTCTACTGTGCCCTATCACTTTAAGGGGAATAATCCTCTACACATAACACAAGAGCGGCAGTAAACATCTAAGGCAATCCTCTCCACCATGGCATGCTCATAGTGGAGCACTCTCCTTGCGTGTTCTGCATCTATCTAACGTATCCCCTGTTATGAGAGAGGCCATGGGAAGCAAAGAAATCAATGTTATATCTAGCCCATGTGAATCCAAAATGACTCCTATGCATGATCACCAAATTATGCACGCTGCTCAAAAGAGACTTGTAACTAAGCCCTAACAATGCATAATGCATCTGACATCCACTGGGCATCAGGATTTTTCTCAAGTTTCCTCTACAAAGCACATAATCTACGCCTTGTGGCCCTCTCTCTATTGAACTCTTGCCTCCTAGCTAGGAGGCCACACTGTGATAAAGATCACTTACGCTCTCCAAAACAAGTGTCACCATTTGGCTGCCCAAAGTGGCTCTCCCCTATTTCGTGCCAAAGTACAGAAGGCCGGGAAGCTTCGTGTCGCACGTATTTCATGCCTAAGTACATAAGGCCAGGACTTGTGCCACCTTCGAGAGGCCAGACCTCGTACACCTCGTAGCGTGGCAAGGACATTAAACCCACTGTCAGGTATCCCAGTTTAAGGCTTCCCACTCAGCCAATTCTATGCTCGAGAAAACTTGCTATTTACAAGTTCGAGGAACGGGAGTTATATCCATATAATGCATATGCACGCACCTCTGCTTGCTTGAAATTGATTTCGTGTGACTTGTTTTCATCTGAATCTCTACTATGATGTCTCCAGTTAATAGGCAAGGGGTGCCTACCTGTGAACCGTGAAATGGTTTGTGGTATGTCAACATGCGGTAAGTATCTTATCTAACCCGTTATTTTTGGCTAAAGATTTTATAAACTTTGGGTGTTTAGACCGCCCACTGGGTTATGCCCACCAGGACCCAAGGGCCATGTGTTGGCAACCTAAACTTTGGGCTGCCCACATGGTCATTTAAAGCAACCTTGTGCCCACTATAATGAAGGTGTCCACCTTAACGAAGGTGCCCACCATTAAAGTTGGTGGGCTATGCCGCCACATGGCATAAGAAGTATGGACCCCAACAAGCATAGTCACAGGGGACGGGAGGGACGGACTGTTGGAACGGAGGGACGCCGAGTCGGGACGGTGCAACGACGGGGACGGTCCAACGTCCCCCTGGAGGCGTCCCTCACGAGGGACGGGTACGGGGACGGTAGCAGGAACAGGGACGGTAGCAGGAACAAGGACGGATGTGGGGGACAGCACAGTGGGGGGCCGCAGGGAGCCATTGCGCGCGCAGTCAGGCTATTCTTTTCCGCCTATTTCTAGCCATTTGCAGGTCCGTTTCTAGCTATTTGCCTTGGCCGTTTCTAGCCGTTTGGCTTGGCCGTTTTGGGAGGCCTTGAGCCTTTGAGGCTTGGCCCTTGAGGCTTGGGCCTTGGGCCTTGGCCCTTGCCTCTCTCTTGCCTTGAGGCTTGGAAGTTGGCCTTTAGGCTTGAGCCTTGGGGCCTTGGGCCTGGGCCCTTAAGGCTTGGCCCTTGCCCCTCTCTCTCTCTCTCTCTCTCTCTCTCTCTCTCTTGCCCTTGCCTCTCTCTCTTGCCTATCTAATATCTATATAAGAACAAGGCTACAAGGCTACAAGCACACACACACCCTTTCAACTTTCAAGGCTTCAAGCAACTCTCTCTCTCAACTTTCAAGCCTCAAGTCTCAAGCTACACTCTATGAGACTTGACTGTATTCTGTCCCTCGAGCTTCTTCTAACTTAGTAGCTTCCAACTTCCAAGCCTCTCGCCCAAGGCCCTACTCTCTACTATCTAGACTCTCTCTCTCTCTCTCTCTCTCTCTCTCTCTCTCTCTCTCAAGCCTCTTGAGTCTTGACTCTTGAGTCTTCCAACTTCCAAGCCTCCAGGCCTCTTCTATCTGATGTTCATTTTGATGTACTTCCAAAGTAGAATAAGTGTACAGTAGAAAAACTTTTTAAAAAAAAGTATTTTTTGAGTGTTGTTCCCTCCCCCGTCCCTGTTCCCTACTTATGGCCATCCCCCGTCCCGCGTCCCCGTCCCCCGTTTTACCGTCCCCCGTCCCTTGTGATGGTTCCATCCACCAACCTCACACAGTGCTCTAAAAAAATTGTTTTTTTTTTCAATTTTTAAAATTAAACACAATGCTTAGTAGGATTTAGAGTTGAAAATCACTAGAAATCGACGTCGAATTCCAACCAGGACTACGAACCACGTTATGTAAGCACAGCTCTCACACGCTCTGGTAGAATTCACCCTATGTAAAATCGACTTCCTATGAAATCTACAACGGAGAGACCAGCTGCCGACGGCTGTGTACTTGCTTTGCTGTAACCACGTGTACCTCCTGTCGACTATCTGATGTACCCGTCTATATCTGCTGTGTACTCTATTACAGAATCCGGCTGTTCTATATCTCTTGTACAGGCTGAGCGCTGCTTTTCCAACAGCCGTACCGACTACAGAAAGCTGTACCGAATGCCCTAACTGTACAGTAACGATTGTACCGACGTGCTGCATTGCTGTATCGACTATACTGGTTGCTGAACTATACCCGACTCCTGTGAAGTTGTCGACTATCTGCTGTACCTATTTCGTACCTGTTGTAGTGTGCTAAACCCGGCAATACCTGATGTACTGTACTCGGCTGCTCTAGAGGACTCGCCGGTACTTGCTGTGCACAACCCGCACCACTACCTGCTCTACCTGTTCGCATACTTGTCATAGCATGAGTACTTGTTCTTCTACGAGGGCCAGTTCGTGTACTTGTCACAGCATGAGCACTTGCTTGATTAGTTGTGAGGGACCTGCACCACAGCCTCTGTGAGGTACTGAGCCAGGCTCTAGTACGAGAGCAGTGTGGCCCCGAAACGACAGCTTCGCGTTCACTCCGCTCCAAGTGTATGAGATTGGTGGTCTAGTCATTTTGACTCTTTCGACAAGTCCTACATCGACATTGTACTCCAACACACTCTTGTTTGGGTAACATGTAATCATTATTTGCATGGTATGGAATATCTGGCTGGAAAGCCCTTGGAACTTTGTACACAGATTAAATACTCCAATAATATACCACAGGGGTCAGCCCATTTGCAGCCCCAGTATTGGTGTACTATGCAATTTCTATCTCTGCAGTGTTACCTTGAATGGTGTAACATCGTTGTTGGTCCATATTGAAGTATTGAGGAGTTTGTTGTTCATGAGACGGTATCCAGGAACGTTCACACCTAACTGGTAGAATTACAGTGGCATGAAAGCATGGTTGTTTCCCTCGTACGGTTATTTGGGAATTTGGCTCCCTATGAACAGTCGTTATGCACTATAGACAGCCATCCAAAGAGTGGGAAAGGGCCTAGTGCATATGGCCAGCCAAGTGGTACACATGCTTCTAATGCTTTGGGTAATAGGCATATGCATGCAGGTTATGAGAAGGAGACACATGTAGGACAACACCCACAAAGCAAAAATGGGATGCATGAAGATAGAACATTTAAAAAGACAGTAAAATGCAAAGGAGAAAGAGCTGATGAAGTATCTGCCATAAGAACCCACAAGTTCATGAAGGCCACAAAGACAAACTCTATGATTGCACACACTATGGACTCTATGGCCAGGGAACTACGTGTGAACCCTTAGGAGATAGCACTCAACTATCTTATAAATAGTGGAGATGTAGTCAGAGCCAAAGTGGGTCAAAGGACTCCTGCATGTGGAGACAGGTAATGATTTGTCATGCGGGATCAAGTCTTATGTACACAAGGATTAGGTTTCAGTTACTTCAAACAAGTCTCTCACCCACATAGGTTAGGAAAAGACAGATATATACATGCAAGAGATGGTGACAAACATGATGGAAATGTATATGGGATGCATGCGGGGAAAGTGTTGGGCATGTTAGCCACCGTACTTTGCCTATGTAATTGACCAAGGAAGAACCCCATCATGGGTTGAAAGTTATGCATAATGATAGGACAGCCCAATCATGTGTCACCTACTACTCCTATCGAGTATACCCATAGAGAACAAGTTTCATGCAAGGATTCTTTTGCCACCTTTGCGCAGGTCACCGCGGCATAGAACACATGCCTCCATGCCAGATGTTTCTCACCATGGTTTTGTGCATGTACTTACTGTTGCCTCGTTGGATGAGGGGAAGAGGAAGATAGATGAGCAAGATCACCGTGCCAAGAGGTTGTAGGAATTTAAGACAAGAGGTAATGAATCTGTTAGTTTGAGGCTTATCGTGGTGGTTATGATACAAGCAAGGCAAAGGCTTTCATAGCCCAGTTTGATATTGCCTTCGGTGATGAGAAATTTTTCGAGAAGTCAACGATTCGCCATGTGAAGACGTTTGTAAAGGGGCTCAGATGCCCATTTGTGGATCATCGAAAAGATCTCGGGTAGCCTTGTTGAGACATGGGAGCTTCAACTGGTTTACAAATCTGATCTTAATACAGTCTTGCGACAAAGCAGTTAGAGCACAAACTGCAACGTTGTGGCAAAGAGGAGCACGCTTTAGAGGGCAACAAGAGGGCTGATCATAATCTGCAAAAGGATAGGCAGCATGCTAAACCTTATGTGAAAGATGTGAAAAATAGAGGAAGGGTTGTAAATTTGCATCCCAATGATCCCTCTCAAAAAAGCACTAGTTTAGCTTAACCCTAGAGCAAAGAGAGTGGTATGGTAAAGAGGAAAAATGCTTCTCATGTGGTGGCTAGGTTCACATATTTCATGAGTAAGGAGGATGAGAAGTAGCAAAAGGTTAATGTGCATGGCATTCCTGATGTGCAAGAGGATACAGGGAATGATGATAAAGAGAGTGGGGACAACTTAAGGATCAATCGACACTTTTTATGTTTGACGAATGTGCCAGAGATAATTTCATCTCTGTGGAAATGGCAACCACATTAAACACTGATATAGGGGACATAGGACTCCAGATTGAAGGAGAGACCACCTTTATGGAAAAGCAAGTGCAAGTGACCCCGCATTGATTTCGTGCCTGAGTTCTCCGCCAAATAGACCCGCATATAGGGAGTAAGAGGAGAGCACAACAAGAAGTGGTCATGAAACACGTGACCAAATTATTGAACCGAGGTCTCCCTCAGCTAAGGTCTTCGCCATACTAATCACCTGTCTTTCTAGTGCAAAAGAAGGATAGTTCCTTCCACATGTGTGTAGATTCTCGCTCTTTAAACAAGGTTACCATTAAGAACTAGCTTCCAATCCCACACATCGATACATCCTCCATAAACTTAATGGATCTACATATTTCAATCGCTTGGTCTTAAGAGTGGATATCACCAGGTGCGTACGGCACCACGGCATGTACACAAACTACCATTCAAGACATCATTTGGTTATGCTGTTTGGACTCACGAATGCCCTGACTACATTTAACAAAATGATGGTTCACATTTTTTGTGAGCATTGAAAATTCACAAGTGTAAGAACACTACCAACACTTGGCTATATTGTTTGAAGAGCTTCGTTAGCATAAGCTCTTCATCTATGAGGAGTTGTTCGTTGTAAGTCATGCCTTGACCATTTAGAAACACTACCTTCTTGGGGCTGTTGGCACTTTATGCAGGTGTCCAACATTTAACTTGGTGGGCTATGCCACATGGCTTTTTTTGTGCTGTTTTTTCACTTTTTTTCCCGCCATTTTTTTCCCTTTTTACGCTGTTTTTTTTTTCGCAGCTCCCCGTTGGTGGCTTGCAGTTGCCCGTTGCTTTCCTCACGTTGGCCTGGCTGCCATCACCCGTGACCTGCAAGGCTACACCGCCATGAGCCTATAAGGCTTGTGCTCTCCTCTCTCTCTCTCCCACTCTCTCTCTCTTGGCTAGCCGCCCCACTCTAGAGCTTAAGGCTTAAGCAACAAGCGCTCTAGCCTTTCTCTCTCTCTCTCTCTCTCTCTCTCTCTCTCTCTCTCCCAGTGCCCAGGGCCGAGGCCCCACTCCCTCACTCTCTCTCTTTCTCCCTCCCACTCCCTCTCCCATGGGCCACTCTCTCACTCTCTCTCTCTCTCCCACTCCCTCACTCTCTGACTCTCTCTATCTCTCGAGTCTCAACCCGCAAGCTTTCTCTAGGCTCTAGCCTCTCCCACTCCCTCTCTCTCTCTCTCTCTCTCTCTCTCTCAGCCTCTGAGCTTTCACCCTCTCTCATGGCATCTTCTTCGCAAGCAACCTTCAGCTCTGCACGTCGTGGTGGTGCTAGAAGAACCGATGGTTGGTCATGGTGGGAAGAGGTTAATGCCAACCGCCCTGGAAGTGAAGGAGGTTCACACCCGTGGTCTTGCAAGCTTTTGCCCCTATAGGCGGACGAGTGGGTCAGACAAAGTGAGAGCCCACCTTATGCATGAGTCCGGGCACGAGGTTCAATTTTGCACGGGAATCACATCGGAGAAGAGAAGGGAGCTTCTTGAGCGCATTGCCGGGCATGAGGCTTTGAGGGCTGCAAGGTTGGCACGTGTGGCTGTGGATCCTGCAGCATTTGTGACACCACTTGAGGGGTCTGTTTCAGGGTTAGGTGGTGCATCTACCACATCTACACCACGGCCACATGGTGTAGGTTCCTTTGCAATGCCCACACCCGCACGGCGACAAAGTACACTTGAGGGAAGTTGGGATCCTAAGAAGAAGGAAGAGGTTGATACAATTGTGGCTCGTTTCTTCTTCCATGACCATATTGCTTTCCATACTGCTAGGTAAGCCTTGACTCTTCCCTCTTGACATGATTTTTCTAAGTTTCATTCTTGAAAGTTCACTTGTTTCTTTTTGTAATCAGATCCAAGTACTTAAAGGCTATGGTGAAGAGGATTGGGGAGTATGGTCCAAACTACACCCCCCCCATCATCGGAGTCTCTGCGCACCACGTTGCTCGACAAGGAGAAGCGCCTTGTCGAGCAAGCTGCAGAGAACACAAAGCGGCTATGGGCAAAGAATGGAGTGTCACTCATTGCAGATGGATGGAGTGACACACGAAAGCCGTCCATCCATGGTCTTGTTGCATATTCCCGTAGCGAGATGTACTTTATTGCTTCACATGATGCCTCAGGGACAGGGAAGAGTGCAGACGTGCTTGCAACAACAGAGGGGGCAAGTGGCATTGAGCTCATGGGCCCGGAATGTGTGGTGGGTTTTGTTGCATATGGTGAGGCTGCAAATAGGGCAGCTGGAGCTATTATTGAGGGCATGTATCCACACATGACTGTGTCATATTGTATGGCACATTGTTTGAACAATCTTTTAAAGGATATTGGAAAGAGCGAATCATTCAGGAGACCAATCAAATGGTCACATTTGTCTTGAACCACCAGTTCCTCCGCCACGAGTTCTCCAAGAAATCAAGGCTCTCACTTCTCAAATACTCAAGACACCCGATTTGCCTTCAACTTCTTGAAGCTAGCCCGCTTGAGGGAGTGCAGTGGTGCATTGAGGCAGCTCTTCACCACTTCTACATTGGCTTCAATAGCCATAGGCATATTATGCAGAGAGCATGCAAAGAGCGCTTCCTTTTGGGAGGATGTTAAACGCATTGATGCTATGGTGAGGCCTATTGTCCACTTGTTGAGGCTTGTAGATGCTATGCAGCCATGCATCGGGAAGGTGTATGAGGCAATGGATAGAATGATAGAGATGTTGCAAGAGTTAGAGCCCGATGAGAACAGATACGAGGAGATTCGTTCCTTATGTGTGACGAGGTGGAACTCTTATGCCTCTCCTATGCATGCAGCTGCATATATGGTGGACCCTAAGTTTCAGGGTAATGGGGACAGGAGAGTGACAGAGAGGTCAGTGATGGTTGGAGGCGTATCTTGGATCGTCTAGTGCCAAATGGAGGCATTAGGCACAAAATCAAAGACCAGCTCGCCGCATACAGGTCCTTTCGTGGTGCTTTTGGTTGTGTGGATGCACAAGAGGATAGGTTGAAGGTTGGGGCTGCTTTGTGGTGAGAAGACTATGGTTCAGATGGGCCTGAGCTGCAACACTTGGCTATCCACATTCTCAGCCAACATGTAAGCTCCTCTTGTTTGGAACAGTTTTGGAGTTTTTACAACCATATTGCATCAAAGAAGAGGAACCACATTAGTGTAGAAAAGGCCAATGATCTTGTCTTTGTAAGCGCATACTTGCAAATGCTTTGCAAGGGTTCGACTTCAAAGGGAGATCCCTTTACTCAATGGGAGATGGAGTAGGAGGAGGGAAATGAGCAGGTGGAGACACAACAGAGCCGAGAGGATAATGCCACTACCTTTCAGACTGCTCATGTAGGCAGCCATGATCATGACGCCAGTACTTCTCACGCTCCACCCTCCGATTGAGCATTGCAGGCTCTATGATTTATCATTTAGCTATGTTTCATTGTTTTTACTTTTGAGTCTTGACTCAACACTTTATGTGCATTGTAGACACTAGTCTTTTGTTATTTGATAGTGATCATCATTCCATGCTTATATATTGGTTTGAACCTTGTCAGTGTACTTAAGTCGTATTGGCGCATGTTTGGTGTTTACACCACGTATTGCACATTTAAAGTGATGCCTTGAATGTTCAAAGTGTAAAAACATCAATGTTATTTTATTTAGTGTGCTTTGTAGTCAATAAATTGCATATTCCATATGCCGTCCCCGTTCCGTGCCTTTTGTCGTTCCCCGTCCCCGTTCTCGTTCTCGTCCTCGTCCCCGTTCTCGTCCTCGTCCCCATCCCTGTTCCTCATCCCATGTTACTATGGTGTCGGATCCGCAGGTCAAGGTCAACCAAGAGGTACAATTGCTCAAGCATTCAGAGCCACAAACAATTCTAGATTCCATGCGAGTTTCCAAGATAATCATAGCCATCAAGGAGATGACAATTCGTGAGGTTCCCACAATCATCTCCGAATCCATTGCCGAAGAGGAGAAGATAAATACTTCAGTTTTTGAGGTATTCATGGAGTCTACCATGCCAATAGAGCTTCCAAAGGCAAAGGGGCAACTTCTCGATGAGATAGTGACACCCTATGGGAGATCTAGTCTGCAGTCGAATCGACAACATGGAGCAAAGGCGTATCATGTGCACCCCAGCTCCAAGTTTAGTAGGAGGGAATGTCACGTGCACACCTTAATCCAGTGCCACGTAGATATGATTATTCCTTACAGCTGCCTTAAGGGCAAAATAAGGTCGTATATGGGCAGTTTGGAGCCAATTTGGTGGCCCTATAGGTGCCCAGAGGTGCCCAGGACATGCACGAATGGTTGGGACATATTATGGACACAATATAAACACATTTTATGACATTTTTTATGACTTTTTATGGCCTGAAAAGTGAAAACCGACCTACTATCACTTTATTATATAAAGGAAAGTCATGGGTCATTCATAATCATTAAAAGACAGAGATTGCAAAGCCAAGATCAAGGACATGCAGTCTAACAGTTTGGATCAGCCAAGTACATCTCCAAATCAGCGTTTTCCATTCACGCATAGTTCATTCATAGCATTCATAGTCTAGAACTACATTGGATCTATGACAAACATTGTCATTACTCATTCATTCAGTAATATATAGTAGGAGTAGGTTAGGTAAAGAGTCTCTCTGTTCTCCTTCTCTCTACTTCTCTAAGTCATGAGCATGTGATTAATGTTAATCTTTATTGCTTTGGATTAATCATCATTAAGCATGCTTCCACATAGTAGTCATGTTACATTGGTATTCACGTTATGCAACATCGATTTCCTCTAAAATGTACAAAGGAGAGACTAGCTGCTGACAAGTGTACTTCTTTTACCCACTTCTGTATTCACCTACACCTACTGTTGAGTTACTGTTGTTCCTATCTACATCCACTGTGTACCCTATTGCAGAATCCAATTGTTCTATATCTATTTCAGCTATTGTAACCATTCGGTACCAGTTCTACGGTGCTATACGCAGCAATACATGTTGTACTATATTGTACTCTACTCAGCTGCTCTATAGAACTTGCCAATATCTGTTGTGCACAACCTGCACCAGTACCTACTTTTCTACAAGTACATGTTTGTGTCCTCATCACAATATGAGTACCTACTTAAGTACTTGTGCTTCGAGGACTTGCACCATACCCTCTAAGAGGAAGTGAACCTTGCAAGCTCAAGCGCATCATTCATGCATGGTCTCGGAATGACAGTCTTACGTTCACTCCACTCCAAGTGTATGAGGTTGGTGGTCTAGTCATTCTCACTCCTTCGATGAATCGTACATCGACATTCTACTCTGACACATTCTTGTTCTTTTTCTCAAGAAAAAGACCCTTCTATTAGTTAATGAAAAAACAGCCACAAAGGGCTAGATACAACCACGAAAGACTAAATACAAACACGCCTCATGTAAGGGCGGGAATCAAATGATCATAAGGGGAAGAGACACTTCTCCTCCGGCTCGCCGCTCTGTGATGAGAAGGCTATCTCATACGGCCAAAGGGGAAAGGGGGGGGGGGGGGGACAACCACACAGGTGGTCTGTAATGCCAAGTGGGATCAACACCTCTATCTGTGAGAAATGTGGTGCCAACCTTCCAAAGCCTCAAGAAAGCTTCCCGCCACTTCCGCATGTCGTCAAAACCTCCTTGTAACTTCCCCCACTGACCGTGGAGGGTGTGAATGATATCGAGCCATATGATCCTGATGGACTCAACCGGCGCAGTGTGGGTACCTTGGATGGCCTCATTGCATCTAGCTCGCCAAATGTGTCAGGCTACAATGCTACTGCAAATCTCCCATCTCTGGCATGAGCCTGGTCGCCAATAGTCTGTAGGTGGGACGGTCACTGGTACTATCGAAATCTGATGGTGAGAGACCTAAAGGGCTAGCCCTCCCCCATCCTCCCCTTATAAACAGTGACCACTCCAGCCTCTGTGGTCCAAGCAACCGTGCCCCATGTAATGATCCGGGTCGATGCCCTATCCATAGTGAAGATGCAGAGTCACACATTCTTGTTTGGTAAACATGTATTCATTATTTGTATTTCATGGAATATCTGGCTTTGTATTCATTATTTGTATTTCATGGAATATCTTGGAACATTGTACACATTAAATACTCAAATAATACAACAAGCGCACGCGCGGGGGGGGGGGGGGGGGGGGTCTATTCGCGACTACGGTGGTGGTGTACTGTGCAATCTCTATCTTTACAGTGTTGTGCACTTTCAACTATCTCTTGCATTGTTCTTGGTCCATATTGAAGTGTTGACAAGTTTGTTGTTCTAGAGACGGTGCCAAAGCATTCACACCTAACCAGTGCCCCCAGACCTCAACTTGTTTGGATTCATAGACGGGTTGACAAAGGTTCCACCCACACCCAATCCACCTAATGATCAGGTGGGATCTCATTATGGAAGCCAAAAACTTCCAATAGATCTATGGAAGCTCGAGAAAGATCGGACAAAAGTTTCACTCCTCTAGCATCGAGGTCAAAGTTCGAGCTGTATCAGAAGAAGAATTTCCTTAAGCCGATAGAAAACGGGCTGCTCCGTTCCCTTCCAAACAAACACGCATCTGCTTGGAAGAAGCTTCTTCTTCGCAAACGAGCAGCTCGTTTTCTCTCGGCTCAAGGAAACAATTCTTCTTTCGATTCGCTAGAATTCCACCAAGTGCTAGAGGACCGCAACTTCTATCCGTTCTTCCTCAAGTTCCCCAAGCCACCACCAGTCTTTTGAAAGTTTTTGGCTTCTATAGGCTTAGCACCTTTGGACAGGACCTGGAGGTCCCCTCCCTTCAAGAGACATCACACCTGGGGTTGATGGGGTAGGGAGTCACATTGCCACACTAATTGTCCTAGAGCCAAGGGGTGGGAGAAGACGGCACCAACCCTCCAGGTACATCTCTAGATCAAGGCCCATCGTACGACCCATGGCTTGAAGAACCCTCAACCTTGCAGGTAACTCCTAAGAGCTTCAAGATTTCACCACCAACACAACCTCACCCCGGCTGATGTATTCACCCACGAAGACGCCTCATTTCTCAGTATCAAGCTATGAGTGCCCATGCAAATCATTCGATGGTGGTCCTCACCAATTATTGTTGGAAAATTGGAGTTAAGTGTGTGGGAACATACTCTTAGCCTAGGAATCTTCCCTTGCAGCAAGCAGTGATGTCACACCTCATTTAATAAGGTCAAAGAAGAGGTAACCCATTAAATAGGCTTCATGGTACTCGTTTTGTCATTAAGCAAACTTGTACTTTGTACCTCACTCTCTCTCATCATCATCTCTCTCTCCCTTCCCGTACAGCTTCATCTTGCCATGGCGTTCTTCTTGCCACATCCTCCACAGCTAGGAATCCTCTGATCCAACATTGGTATCAGAGCTGGGGGTGCCTCTGCTTGTTCGTCTGCTCTTGCTAGGAGCTATTGCTATGCACACGCGGTACAGAGGGTCTACTGGGAGCTATCGCTAAGCACTAAAGGGCAAGGAGCCTCGTCAACATTGACGCAAGGGGTGCTGCCTGCCAACGCGCACCGCACCCAGCCTGTGCAGCAGAGTACCTGCCTATGAAGAGTGGACTTATCGAATCTGCTCAGAGAAAGCGCCTGGTGGAGATAATGTTGTACGCACCATTCCTCAGCCCGTGCTGCCTGCCAACGCGCACCGCACCCAGCCTGTGCAGCAGAGTACCTGCCTATGAAGAGTGGACTTATCGAATCTGCTCAGAGAAAGCGCCTGGTGGAGATAATGTTGTACGCACCATTCCTCAGCCCGTTAGTATCCCGACTAATGTTGCCGCTTTCTACCGACCGTAGCCTGTGAGACCATCGTCAGCGTGCTTCTGTGCCCGTACCTTTTGCATTCTTCGCCTTATGAAGCCTCCATCTCGCACTGCTGGTCATACTGCTCCATCATAAGTTGTCCACCTATGCGCTGGCTATCCACAACTGCCAAGTCGACTCAATCCAGCAGTTGTGCAGCCATTCAACTCACATGTACTTCTTAAAGCCAAAGAAGGTATGCCATGTGTGGTTTTGCAATGATTAAAACATGATTTTACTTGCATACCCTATTTTGAGCTGAAACCCTAGTTTCTTGGCCACATTCTATTCTTGCTCATCATGGTATCGCTTGAATTGGGTCTCCTCCCGCTCACAGAACGCTTCGACTACACCGATGGCTTTTCGACCCGGCAAACAAAAGTGCAGCTCCTTCTCATGAAGGATGATTTATGGGCGGTAGAGCAACCTATCGCAACGGCTATTGAATACAGATTTGGAAGCAAAAAAACCAAAAAGCTATTGGGGTTATTGGTTTAAATCTTCAGAGCAACTTGGTGCATCACATCGACTTTACCACCACAGCATGCCAGAACTGGGCAAACCTAAAAAGT
Source organism: Cibotium barometz (assembly GCF_041138505.1). NCBI lineage: Eukaryota > Viridiplantae > Streptophyta > Polypodiopsida > Cyatheales > Cibotiaceae > Cibotium > Cibotium barometz. Next base: position 17,337,327 of record NC_141088.1, on the reverse strand, counting down.
ACTTTTGGTAGCAAAATAACAATCTCTAAGTTTTTCTTAAATTAAAGTCTTATGCATGAAGACCAGGAGCTTAGTGAGCATCTTACCAGTTTTTAGTCACTGAAGCAACAACTTGGCAATCTCAAGTGTGCACCTAGTGATAAAGACAAGATGGCGGTGTTAACAAAGAGTAGGCATCAGCCGCTTTGAGCCATCCTTGAAGATCCTTCCAGTGGCTTCTACTACCTTCAACGACATGGTTGCTTTGCTATAATTGAAAAAGATCGTCGTAAAAGAGGCAACTTCTAGCAACAGCACCATCCACGAAGATAAGGCATTTGCTACTCCAACCTGGAAGATTAACAAGCATATAAAATGTTGATATTGTGGCCATATGGGGCACAAAGCCTCTCGATGCTATGAAAAACTGGAAAAAAAACAAGTAGAGCACCATGCCAACTTGGTAACTCTTCCAGACCCTAAAGAAGATGAAGAAGCTGACATCTCCATCGTCACAGTTACAGAAAATCTTGTGCATGTCTCTTTGCTTGTGGAAGAGTACTCGCTAGATGATGATTATGTCCTCTAGAATCTTTTCTTTTGAGTAGAGCAAGTGTAGAAAAAATACGGCAATGGAGAGAGAGAGAGAGAGAGAGAGAGAGAGAGAGAGAGAGAGAGGCATGTAACTCTGCTCTATATACACAAAAGAATCCCGAATAACTGATACAAAGGAATGGGGTTCATGGGGCCACTTTATATGGCCCCAAAAACCCAGTCGGCCAATGAATAAACAGCCGCCAGCCTCACGACTGGGTGTCATCCAGTCGGCCAGCAGAAAAGAGGTCCACGACCAGTCGGCGTGTTCCAAGAAGTAGTGCAGTCGGCCAGCTTCTGGGACATCCTGCCATCATAGGGCAGCCACCCATACCATGGAAAAATAGGGAAAAATGGGAAAAAAATATGGAGGGTGGGGAAAAATAGGAAAACACCTAATACAGGCAAGCACACCCACAACAGAGGCCCTGGTGTATATGTATAGACATGAGATGACTTCTAACACATACTTGGCCCATCCCAAACGAATGTGCTCAAGTGATCTAGCAATCCTCTTCTTCTCCTCATTGAACTTCTTTGTCCTCATCTTGGCGTAGCTCACTCCCGTCCGTCCCTCGCATGGACCGACGGCAGCAACGGCCCTGACCATCCTCTTCCATTGTGGGGTTTGAAGAACATGAAAAGAGAGATTGCACTAGATGATGGTGTGTGCAATCTCGATCTCCACCACTAGTTGCTTCTCTTTGACACAAACCTTTGTTTATGAGAGAGTAAAACCATGGAATTTTCTCTCAATTTTCTTCTCCTCCACTCCTACAAGGCTTTTATGCCAGCATAGTACCCCCAATTGGCTAAGATCTTCCTACCTATAGCCAAGCTCTTAGGCAGACTGAGGAATGATCCTATTATCTATCTATATTACATGGGTGACTCACTCTATCCCACGGCTTCTTTTTAAGGGCAGGGGAGGATCTTATTATACTTGTGCATAGGATGTTTGCTTCAGGATACCCAGGATGTTTTCTACAAGGTAATTGTAGCCTGATTTTAGAATCATGACTAGCCACCAGGCACAGAGTGTGGAAGACACTATTGAGAGAGGTCGTTGGGAATCTGAGCATGGGGACATCAGCTCAGATGCAGTTGATAGAGATGCCATGATAAAGGAGCTTGCATAGCTCCGTGCTCTTAGAGATGATTTTAGAATCATGACTAGCCATCGGGCATAGAGTGTGGAAGACACTATTGAGAGAGGTCGTCAGAATCTGAGCATGTAGGGACCATCAACTCAGATGCAATTGATAGAGATGCCATGATGAGGGAGATTTCAGAGCTCCGTGCTCTTAGGGATGATCTAGATGTACAGAAAGTGATGGTTGCAAAAGCCATAGCATCGCTACTAGGCCTATGTTTGAGGCTATTGCTAAAGAGATAGGAATAGAGAAGCCTCGTGAGCTGGCACTGTACATGAAGAGTAAGGGTAAGGTGACTTATGATGAGGAAGGCAAATGGGTATTCACAATGCAACCCTCCAGGCATGCTTCATACAAGTGTTGCAGATGATGCGGAGGATGCGATAGTCAAAGTGGCAAAATCTTCCACCCATTCCCGTTATGTTCCCCGATTATCCTTACAGATTGAGCACAGCAACCGTTTTGAAAGTGTAAGACCCAAGCACGAGGAGAGGGCTCGTAATTCTTCTTCGCGCCACCAGGACATGCAAGAGAAAATGATGAACGGAGGAGGTTCGTCAAAGGACCGGTAAACCTTCTTCACATCGCCATAGACATGAAGTAGATGTAGATGATCAAAAAGATTCCACTCTTAGCAACAACAAGACCCAAAATTTCAAGTCGAGCGACAAGGATGTCAAATTTGAAAATTGTAAGGGTAAGATGGATACTTCGAAGGCTCTTTCTTTCATTAGACAGTTTGAGATTGCATTTTGCAATGAGGATTTTTCAGAGAAGTCTATGCTCTAACATGTCGGTATGCATCTCAAGGACACCGCCAATGATTGGTGGATGGCTAAGCTTCTTGTTCACACGGCTTCCCCAACTTGGGAGAAGTGCAAAATTCAATTTTATAATCAGCTTCTACCTCTAAATTTCGAGGAGGACGTTCACAAAGAGTGGGATTGCATGACACAAGATGAGGGAGAATCTCTCTTCTTATGTGTCAAAGTTTTGGAAAGTCCTGCTCAAGGTTACTCCTTTTATACAAATCAGTGAAGATGGGAAGAAGAGGAAATTTGTGTCAGGCTTGCAAAGAATCATTCAAAAAAGCTTGTCGGTGTACCCAAATCGGACCTTACAAGAGCTCATTTACTCGACCACTATTTCGGAGAAGTTGCATGTAAAGGGAGCGCCTAAAAAGCAAGAATTCAGCTCACACAAGGGAAAACTCACAGCCGGTTTTGAGCAGAAAAAGGGTGGATAGCCACCTAAAAGTGTGCCCAAAGAGGACAAGGATACAAAGGATGGCTCAAGGAAGAAGCCGGGTAGTAGACAGAGAGTTCCAGAGATGTCAAAACAACAATACGAGGAGTATAGAAAGGAGGGAAAGTGTTTTATTTGAGGTAGTAAAGAGTCAATGCCCCGAAAACCCCCAAGTAAACTGAAGTGCAGGAAGCAAATTTCAGTGTGAATGTGATTCCATATGGGCATGGGAATACAATACAAAAACCAAAAAGCCGTTTGCTTTACAAAGCTTGGGGAAACTTGAAGGATCAAACTGCTTTGTTTCTATTTGATAATGCTTCTACCAATAATTTTATATCTATTCAAATGGCTTTTGCACATGGGTTGAAGCCTGAGGGGAGTTGGGAATTCATATGCATGCAGATGCAGCCTTTGAGGGCAAGGATGTGAGTGTGACCCCTGTCATTGGAAAGTTACACATACACATACAGGGATCATAAGGATTTTCCGATTGCTCCACTTACAGGAGGTGACATTATTCTTAGGATGCCCTGTCACTATCTCCGTGTGGCAAGGTTGTCCCTTAGCTCCATCACCTTATATCTCTTGATCTCCACATACTTGGTGCTTGATATGAATCGAACTTACATACTTTTGAGCCCAAATATGTCCTTTGTATAACACATGGTCCGCATTTTCATGGCTCGTCATGATGAGAAGATGCCATGTCCCTAAGAGTACCACTATTGTTGATTCTCAAGAGGTGATCACCACATCGAATTTTTGAAAGGAGTGATATGGCATAATATGGTGCAGGTGGGTTTTAGCATCACAGCTAGAACAAAATCCTTATTCTTCTTCTCTTGCTAGTTTGACCCCAAAACAAATTAACCATGCCATCATGCTACATGCCAGTCCAACCTTTTACCCATGCCTCATGGAATCAAATTTTCCACTGTCAAGTCAATCTGTTATTCATAATATGCAGCAATGTTGGCCCAAAATAGTATGTAATAAATCTTGGAAACCAAGAATTGCCACACCCCACCCCTAGCACCCCTGGAGACACACATCTACATGGGCTTGCAGAGGCTCTAGCATGCTAAGGCAAGTCGTGCCTAACCAACCCTCCAGCCTTCCACAAAAGACAAGCTTGGGGGAGTTGAAGATAGGAGGGTTCCCTTTCGACTATGTATACCCTTTCATCTTCCACACTGCCTTTGCATGTGGGATGACTTGGCCTCCCTTTTCCCATCTTGCAATCCCCACTATCCATCCGAGATTGGCACCTCCAACACCCCACTTCAATATAGCAGGGAGGAAAGTGGCCCGGGACCATGAACTCTGATACTATCTTGGAAACCAAGATTGCCACACCACCCATGATGTGTCATGGTTCACAGACCAGGGGAAAATTTGGTGGTTGGCTAGCACAGCATGCTTGCTAGAGCCGCAAGCATCCCTCAAGGCCACACATCTACATGGGCAACTGTAACACGGAAATCTTATCAATCATGAAAACTAATCAAACGCATGAACATGCTAGATAAAAGAGAGAAATAACTCTGCACAATACACCACACTAGCTGAACCCCCCCCCCGGTTAGATTACCAAAAAGGAGTCTGCTTCAGATACAACCTTGCGGGTGCCCACCGATTCTCCACTAGCTAGCACCTAATCTTCCAGTACAAGATGAAAACAAAAGCAATATATATGATGAATTTGATGTCCCTTCTCGGAACAAGAGAGCTTTCCTGGCTTAGAGCACATGCAAGACAACCATGGACAGCCCATAGCATTCCCACATCAGCCCGAGACAGCCCTGTATCTCCATCTTCCACCTATCTAGCTCACAGAGCAAATCGACCAGCACTTACGCTCTTTCAATAGTCGACCAGCTCTCAGTAGCCACAAGAGAAGTCAAGCAGTAGTAGTTTACATGCTAGAAGGCCTTTGATCAGCAGAGGATGTCTCCTACACAAATCAACCAACACTTATGCTCTTCCAGATGCTATGGCTAGCAGCTTTTCAGGGTTGTAACCAGCCGACCAGCAGCACAAAAAAACTCTAGAAGAAGTCGACCAGCTTTCTCCTCACACTCGGTTGAAAATTGCCACACTGGATGGTAGTAGAAGGCTCTTGAACAAGTCAACTCTCCCATGCACCAAAAAAGTATGTGCTAGTCCAAACTCAAGTTCCTCTCCAGTAATAGAGGCTCTCCGCCAATAATAACTAAGGCGTGTGCTATTTAGGTCCAGAACGGGGCGCCTACACGCAGATGACTCAAATCTGGTCTAGTGCCCGCCTTTTGGTTGCCACATGTATTAAAATAGTCCTACCCAATAGTCCAGTCACTTATAAGTGACTTGAACAACTTATAAGCCATTCACATTGGGCAGGACTATTTTAATACACTTATAAGTTGTCCAGTCACTTATAAGTTGTCCAGTCACTTATAAGTGTGTGGACCTGCACTAATAAATATTAGTATGTGAAATCATAAAGCTGAAAATTAGGCTTTTAGGGACACTTACCACCTGCAAAACACGTGTAGACCACCTGTCAGTCCCAAATAGGTGTGCATATACATGTCCACATGGTGCCCCAAACAGGTGTGCACATACATGTCCACAGGGTGCGCCCAAACATCCCCAGCCAAATATAAATCAAAGTCATGCACACACGAGTGCAGCTAGACTGGAAGAAACACCCATCTGCTTAGTTGTATCAAGTAAAGTGTTCAGGGCTTCATGATCCTTCCACAAATCTTCCCAGAACATAAATACAGAAGATCACCAGGATTGCTAGTCCCGTGAAATCACATCATGTAAGGCTCCATGAGCCATACATGTACACCATGTCAAGCTCCACAAGCCATACATGTACTATCATGTCAGGCTCCATGAGCCATACATGTATTGTCATGTCATGCTTCATATGCCATACAAACACACCATGTCAAGCTCCACAAGCCATACATGTATGTCATGTCAGGCTCCATATGCCACACATGAACAGTAGAAAACGGAAGCAATGAGGAATTTTGTGACAGGCTTGCGGAGGCTTTGGCATGCTAAGGCAAGTCCCCACCGTGCCTACTCTTTAAACCTCTATTTTGTCAGTTCAAATAATTCTGGTGGAAAAGCAGCCAAGAAAGAAATCAAGAGGAGATTAGAGAACCTTGAAAATGGCAAGTGAGTCTAATGTATACATACATATTGAGACCATCCAACTCGGAGATGCCATTGATCCAGTCCTGATTCAAGCTAGGCAATGGAGTCGAAACTGTGGTTACATTTCCTGACTTTGACATAAGCACTTGCAAATCAAGTTTTTTCTCACAAGATCTCGGCACAACAATGGATAAAGAGGACCTTGATGCAACCTTCCTATTTTCTGGCAGACCATTGCAAGTCCCTGAAATTCTTGTAGCCATCAGTTTAGAGGGTCTCATGGAATTTGATAAATCATTTCCTACTCCAGTACTTTCTACAAGACCTGAGTGTGGCTGCTGCTCGTTCATGTCATGCTCAGCAAGCACTGTTGAATTCTCTGGCTGCATGTTCAAGAAAGATAAAAGTATGTGTAACCAGCCAGAGATTTCCCTCTCTTAGATTTGAAAGTAAAGTCAGATTGAATAAATGCATAGCTTATAAATACCTTAGAATCGTTTCCTGATATGCTAAAGTTCTCAAAATCTAGGTTGCTTTCCAGTAATATGTGTTGGACTTGGCCATCCTCGTGCTTAACGTCTGACTGCTGCGTGCTGTCTCTTATCGAGCCATTCATGCCAGCCTCCACTTCACTCCTGGAATCTTCTGCATTAATTAGAACCCATCGCCTTGAATCAAAGGAATCAGGATCCGACTCTTTACCAGTAGACTTAGGAAACAGTGGAGCTTTACTCTTCAAGCAATAAGGTGGGGAAACAAGCATAGATCTTTCTCCAGAGACCTCAATAGGTGTGCCTGAGAGTTCACCCTGGTGAGAAAAAAGCACACCAGGATTTTTGGGAGTAGCAGATTTGCATGAGATCAATGCAGGGTTCGTAAATGCAGCATCCTCTCTTTCACCATATGAAGCTTCCTGGACAGAAGTGACCATCTCTCGCTGCCGCTTTTTTAATATTGAAGGTGTGCCACCAAAGCTTCTTGCTGCAATTCTAAGCACTGCCTGGGGGCTACCCTCTGTACGAGGTGAACCCCATGGACAGCTTGATGGAGTCGAGCAGTTCACTGCTGAAAGAAACATCTGGCGCACACCAAGAGGACTGTAGGCCTGTTGGACATAGCCAGAGCTCATTACATCATAGTTGGTGAAGGGCAACTCCAAGTTTGGGAACTTGGGAGGTTCATAAAAGAGAGACTCTGCCTCCAGATGGGGCATATCAGAATCTGGATCGCCTTGGCCAACTTGCCACCGCACCATTTCAATCCCTTCTGGTCCAAGGGGCTGCTGCCGTAGGACAGATTCTGAAAGCCCATCATCACAGGTATTTCCTATTTCCAAACCTCCTTTAGAGCAATCTGGCAAGAACAAGCTTTGCTGCTTAGAGTCCTGAATGATAGGTATGTCGATCAGCTGAAGAGAGTCAGCAGCATATGCGGGTTGATCAGCTCTAAAGTTGCCTGCTGACATCTTGCTCAAGAGGTTTTTTTTTCTGTGAGGCTTAAGAGGAGTTCGAGAGGGAGTGGAAAAGTGCGAAGAGGAATTAACAGGAGAATATGACCGCACAGAAAGGGATTGCCCTGGTGCATTAGCTACAGGGTGACCAGATGAACCTGTTGGCGATCCATGCTGCAAAGAAGATTCCACGACGTCAACATCCATGGAGCAGAATTCGCTCGAACCTACCGGCCGACCTGAAACATATCCATCTAATTCCATTGCATCAATAGATCCTTCTTGCAACTGTAACTGCAAACATAATGCTGCATCCATGTAGTGGCACCGCCCATGAATCTGTTCCATTCCTTGTCTCTGCTGTATCGGCAAGCATGATGCTCCATCCATGTGGTGGTGCCGCCTATGGGTCTGTTCCGATAGAGCACACAGCTGCATTTCAGATCCTCTGTGCTGAGGATGGAACTGTTTCAAATTTGGACCATTGGTAAATTTTTCTTCACCCATGTTCAGTATATCAAACCTCTCACTTTGGAAATGCATGTAGCTACATGAACTCCCTGACTGAGAACAAAAGTTTGAACTGACATGCCCGTTAGCAAGCTCATTTTCTAGTTCTATCAAGGACTGCTGGTGCATAATTGGTTCATTATCTGTGCCCGTTAGCATGGGCTGTGGAACTATTGGTTCCAATGACTGGGTCGACCCACCAGCAACCATAAATGAGTCGAGTTTTTTCTTAATGGAGCTGTTCCAGTGGTTTTTGATAGCATTGTCTGTCCTGAGATTATTATCCAAAACCATCAGAATCACTTGCAAACATTTGTTATATGCATATATGTATATATGTAATACATCCATCACACATGGACACATATATGCATACATACATACATAGACACATACATATGCATGCATAAATACAAACACACATAGATATGCACCTACAAACACATAAAGATTGAAAGTACTGATTCCTGAAGGAACCAACTTCATGAAGGTCCCATTGCTTTCTTTGAAAATAATAGCATGATTAGCATTCCATTACAGGAAATAGGACAGGGAATACAATTGTGCAGATATGACAGGGGATGCAAGTGTCACCTTCCAGGTAGGAACTTCGCAATCTCTGCCCATTTGTTTCCATATATTTCATGAGCCTGGACGAGGGCCAGCTCCTCTTGTTGAGTCCATGCCTCCTTTTTGATGTTGGGATTGAGATGATTATGCCATCTATTACGAAAGCAGTATTTTATTAACAAGATTGCGTCCTAACTCTATCTCCCAATAAGCCTTGAAATCCAATATATTCCAAAATTGATATTAAAAAGCAGATCTTTGAAACAAAACTCTAGGCTCTTGATTGGAACTTCAACCAGAAAAACACATCAGACAACAATGATGGGGACAATGGAATCTCGAGACCTTTCTCTGCATTGCTTCCCAATTCGACCTGGTAAGGATTGTGCAATCACTGACCATTTCTTTGCTCCATACTTATTCACAAGCTCCACAATCCTGTCATCTTCCTGATAATATAATTCAATGAGTGTATCAATAAAATCAAAAGGAGACTGTCCTAGCCATCAGGTGCTAACATGATAAGCCAACCTTATGAACAAGAAACAAAAGCCAACCTCTTTTGTCCATGGTCCTTTTACAAGATCAGGGTTCAAAACCTTTTGCCAGCGATGTAGACATTGCACATCTGTTCGATCAGGGAAATACTCCGCTGCAAACAAATCAAAGGACAGATGTTACAAATCTCTCTCTCTCTCTCTCTCTCTCTCTCTCTCTCTCTCATGTCAGGGGGTTGCATTCTAGCCTTTTCCTCCATATGTTATGTTCATCAATGAAAAGAGAGTCTTTGGGTCTTAAAAGAGGTCTTGGTACTAGATCTACTCATGTATGTGCACGCTGGCCACATTTGTATGTGAGAATCCTTGGAAAAAATGTTGCACTCTTTTGTCCCTTCATAAAGGCGTGCGTTCGTCACTTGAGATGAGAAAGTGCTCATCATTGATAACATTGATAGCATGGTGCCTAGGCAAGCTTCTCACAGACGTGAAAGCAATAAGAGCTTTACCTATCTTCTTTTAATTCTTCACTTGAGAAAGTGCTCATCATTGATAACATTGATCGCATAGCATGGTGCCTGGACAAGCTTCTCACAGACGTGAAATCAATAAGAGCTTTACCTATCTTCTTCCAATTCTTGCCGTTATAGCACTGCACTGCTCTTCGAAGAGTCTCATCCTGGTAAAACAACCAAATTAAATAGTGTCAGGGCCTATACACCAAAAATTACAGCACTGTCACTTCAAATTGTATGTTGTAGCAGTTGCTTCTTCTGCAAGTCCACCTCATGAGATGGTGGATCGCTTTCGGCTGCAATCTTGCCTCTATATGTAAGAGTAGTGATAGCATCACACCCATTAAGTCATGAACTTGTGAAACTCTCATGCTAACAACGCATCAAAAACAAACTCATGGGGCAAGTAACTGGGGTCCTACCTCCTCCGGGGTCCATCCACCTTTGGCAGACTTTCTTGTGGGTCCACCCGTACGGCTGCAAAAGCAGGCACATTTGTTGGCAACATCAAGCACATACATGACACGTGCTGGCAAAACCAAATACATGAGTAACACATGCACACAGATTATAGACAAATGAGCTTCAATTCCACATCAGAAGTCATAGTGTATTGTAAAACTAAACCAGAAACAATACCCTTGCACTGGAGGCAGACTGTGAACACCACTGTCGCTGCAATCGGAGATGGATGAGCCTGATGGAGCTGGCCTCTTTTCTTCAGATGCGCAATTCTTCTTGAATTTGACCGCTGACATTTCTTTGAATAACTAAAATAGCACATGTCCTGCTGGTTTGTGGTCATGCAAGCCTATCTCTGTTATACCTGAGTACGGCTTATTCTCAAAAAAAAAGTCCTGCCGTTGTCAATTCAATAGAGCATGGGAGGAGGGAGTTTGTGAGCTGCAGGGAGAGTTTAATTTGCGATTAGGGTTTCAAAGTGTTTATGAGAAAAGGGTTTGACAGCAAGGATCTAACTAGGATAAGGATCGAAAGAAAGAATTTAGACTCTGATTAGCATCTGTTAACAGGTAGATATCCAAATCTTATGGCATGTGAATGGAGCTGTGAGAAGGGTTTGGAAGAAAGGGTTTGCACTGTGGTTAGAGATTTGACAGCAGAGAGGTAAAAGTCCCTATCCGTGCATGACTCGGGTTTGAACCGTGATTAGAGCTCAAATTGTGAGAAGGGTAAGGATTGGCATTGCGTTAGGGCTTTCTCTGCGTTAGGGTTGCCTCTATGTGAGGTTTTTGCACTGCACTTAGAGTTTGAAACGGCGATTAGGGTTTGAAAGACGTTCAAATGCGTGCGCGGGGGTAGAGAATGTGTCTGAATGAGATCTGCAGAGTGCAAAGAAAGGTAATCAGAACTTAGCTGTGTGTCGATTCACCATAGCCGCGGGTTTGAAGAGCTTCGAAGCTCTTACAAACCAGGGTATTATCCCGTGACCTGGAAAAAAAAATTGAAAATGGGGAGACGCCGACGAGATCCAACGGCCCCTCTTTTTTTTTCAAACCTCAAACGGCCCTCCCACCGCCTCTAGCCGGTCGCACCAACGAAGAGCCCCCTGGCGTCCACCGGCTCCAACCCGTCTCCCTATGCAATAAGTCTAAAAGTCAAAAGATTGTGCGTGTCTAACTGTCCAAAGTGCTATAAGCCCCCGGATCATAAAAATGATAAAAACCACAACAAAAAGTAGATACCTTCAAATTCTAATTAAGAAACTTAACTTTTGCTTGATCAAGTGTTTTCCATACACTAGCAAGAAACATCTCTATCTCCTCTCTTCTCTTGTAAGGTTCCCCTCCTCCATAAATAGGGGAAACGCTTAAGATAGTCCACTAAGTCTTAACTTGGAGAAAATTTCCTACTCATCGACACCTTGACCATACAGAGATTCAAGGATACGATTCATAGGTAAGACCTAATTCTATCCCGCAGGAGAAGCGTAGTCTTCTAAAAATCAAATCACCCATAGGTAAAATGATCATAAATTGGGCAACTACTAGTCTTGATTCTTAGAGACAACGCTTTTTTCCTCATCCATGCAAGGCACAGCCGTTGGCCTAGTCTTCTAGAATAGAATTGCTCGAGAACCTATTTATCTAACGTAGGGCTTTCACTTAATATGTTGGAAAGCTACTCGACTAATCGGGTCCACCCGTCCGTAGGATGGTGCCGTCGGGGCATTCCATCCTCCCACTTTCCACCCTACTCACGCGTCAATTTGTTTTCTAATTAATCCTACCACACTGTTTGACATAAACAAACATGTTGCTTAATTAAGGCCCTTTCACAAGGTTTATTAAAACAGCCTTTGCCTTTTTTCACAATACAATAATGCCAAAGATAAGATTTATAAAAACAAAGTTTAAACATGAATCAATTTCATACAAGCCAAACTGGCTCTCATATTCTTTTCCTTTATACCGCCGATGATCTAGAATTCGGCCTTCCAGCCTCCACATGCTGGGCAAAACCCTACGGGACCATACACCTCATCGTCGGCCGCTGGCGAGGACTCAAGCCGGCCTGTCGCCCTCTCAGGCTTCATCGCTCGATCCTCCCGCCCCTCAGAGGGATGTCTGCGCACTAGGGTGGGCTAATTTACCGCACTAGCCTGGGCCCTCAGAACTAGGCAGCATCACAATCACTCGCCTCAATCGGTGAACCTCATTCTCCCAATGGTATGAGGGATACCATGGGCCAACTTCGGGCCTTACTAACGTCTTCGCCGTCCGACTATATAAGCACAAGAACGGGACAGCGTCAAGGCAGGGAGAGTTGTACCTGTACCTTTCCATTTACTCACTAAACCATAGGACTAGAATCCATGTTACCTTCTTAAGAAAACAATCTCTTTCACAAAGATTTTTGTATTTCAACTCGAGATTGCCATAAGACATTCTTTATTAAGGCATATGCTGTTGTTTTAAAAGAATACAAACTTTAAATAGTAAATCAATCAAAGAGATCACTATTAACAATTAATAGAGAAGCTGGGGCCATACCTCAACCCCTAAGAATGATATGTAATTGAAAAACAAAATATGTATATACCTTATAGGAATTTGTCGTTTATCGTTGCCTTTGCTCGTTAACAAGAGCTTTAGAACATAGAGTCTTCTTATACCTTCTCTTACGATTGAAATCATCCAATCATCTCCAAGCTTTATCTCCTCTTACTCATACTGTGACTCTTCTCTCTTCCTAAGATCTATGGCAAAATAGCCTTCTCTTACAGGGCTACGGCATACTATTCTTTCTCTAAAAGAAAAGCTATGGAGTTTTGGTCTCTTCCTCCGAAAGACTATAGCAATCTAAGCTTCTTTTCTGAGATATTAGATAAGAATGAAGGGATATATGCATCTCAAACTCTAGGATTACCTTGAGGCTACTTGCTGTCTTCTCACAGTTTTCTCTATGTAGAGACCCTGAGAGAAACAGCAAACTGTTTCGGCCATAACTCTCTGATAAAAACTCAGAATATAGTCATGTAACCACTCAAAAGAACGGGAAGGCATCTGGTCTACAAGCTAGCGCGGGCAGAATAGGCAAAAACGTTTGTATATAGCCACAAACGCACCATCTTTGGAAACGCGTTGTTTTTCCACATTTTTAGTATGCATGGACTCTAAATGTGTAAAAGTACTCTAAATATGACCTCTTATCACCTAAAATCGAAATTCTATTTTTGGGGATACTTATCTCTTAATAGAACTATTCTTATGTTCTTATTTCTTTTAGGATTTTTGGAGCTAATATTTTTATTCTAACACTTTTCTAATGTTTCTAGCCTTATTGTCTCACTCTTTCTAATTACACTCTTTTTTCTTATTGAAATCTATATTAAAAGAGACACATACATACATGGCTTGGGAGGGACGTTACAATCTCCCCCACTTAAAAGATTCGAGATGTCCTCATCTCGCGAGCTGGGGTAGTATCTAAGTAAATCCTCTTGTCTCTTTCAAAGTGGTGTCCCCACACTAGGTAAAAATCCTCTTTTATCTAAACATTGTTCTTAAAGAGTCTTTTATTTCATGTACTTGGCTCGTTTTGTTGTGCCTCCAAAAGGTCTTTATTATTCTAAAGTTAATTGGCCTTATTATCCTAATTTCATACATCCATATACCTCTCATATGATATGAACCTTCGAATTCCTTATTCTATATGCCCATGTAATATGGTACTTAACAAATTGTCATAGAAAAACGTAAGGAAATCAATCTATTACGCAATCTAACCTATGATAGCAATTTCATAATCTTAGTATCGTCTTGTAGAATACCTCTATTCATCATGCACATTACTTCACATGAATCTTGCACCAATCCTCTTCTATTTACTCATAGAAATACTTGTTCAATTCGGTTATCTTTAATCCTGCTATCTCTATTTCTTGACCTAATTTTTTACTCTAGCTCATGATTCCTTGTAGCCAAGGGTGGGCTTGACGTTTCTCTTGAATTAGGAGACCTCTTCTTGATTAACATGGAAGGACTCATGTCCTTCTCGACACTTTCTATACAAAAAAACTTTATCACAGTCTCTGGCTATACTTTTGGCTTCTGAAATAGAGGATGGTTTTACATTCTTGATGAGGTTATTCAAAGGTAGATTAAGCTTCCAAATGAATCGATGGAGAAGAGTTACCTCATCCATCTCTGGAGCAAATCGGAGAAGTTTTTAACAAAAGTTTGGTGGTATTCTTTTAGGGTCTTTCCTTCTTGGGTTAGCTCCAAAAATTCGTTCATTTTATCCTCTCAAAATCCTAGAGGACAAAACCTTTCACGAAGGTATACTTTCATGGCATCTCATAACTGATTCTAGCTCCAGTGGTTAGATTGACAACAATGCTTCTAACTTTTTAGCTCCAATGGTTAGATTGACAACAATGCTTCCAACTAATTTGGCATTTCGTACGATTTTTAGACGCGAGCAAGAGTGAGCTTGCTTCTTTCATTGTATCCATTAAAAGTTCAAAACTATCAAATACTTATCATAGCACCACATCTAAGGGCACTCTAGATTAATATATCTTCATTTTTTTGAGAATTACACATCTGGTGCCTTGGGATTGACACATCTGGTGCCTTGGGATTGACACATCCAAAGATTATTAGGATTGACACATCTAAGATGATTGGTTTTCTGAAAATTACACATCTAGTATCGTGGGATTAACACATTTAAGAGCATGATCCTCTGGGAATTACACATCTGAGACCCATGTTTGTCTGAGATGGGTTCAAGATCTTGGATGATTGTCCTAGTGTAAAGCATCCAATGGATGGCATTCACACGTCAACTATTCAAATCTTAATGGAGTTATGATCTTAATAATTTATAATACACAAATTAATGAGATATCTTGAAAATTTCTCTAAACAAAGTTTCGGTCTATCCTTCTAGTCATTCAGTCTCTCACTAGTTTCTTAATTTGATCACCCTATGTTTTCCTCACAAAAGGTTTTCTCCCCAATCTCATTTTTTAAATTTATTGTATAAATATCTTGCGTGTGCACCCCCAAGATACAAGCATAATTTCATAAGATGATTGTCTCAACATGTGAGGATATTCAAATCACTTCTATGGCCAGTAGAGATGATTGATTCGTCCTCATATGATAAACAATCACTTGTTTGAATCCCTTGACAGTTAACCTTTGAAAAACAAATCCTAGGAACTAAGATCGGCTCTGATACCACTTGTAAGGTTCTCCCCCTCCATAAATAGGGAAAACGCTTAAGATAGTCCACTAAGTCTTAACTTGGAGAAAATTTCCTACTCATCGACACCTTGACCATACAGAGATTCAAGGATACGATTCATAGGTAAGACCTAGTTCTATCCCACAGGAGAAGCGTAGTCTTCTAAAAATCAAATCACCCATAGGTAAAATGATCATAAATTGGGCAACTACTAGTCTTGATTCCTAGAGACAACGCTTTTTTCCTCATCCATGCAAGGCACAGCCGTTGGCCTAGTCTTCTAGAATAGAATTGCTCGAGAACCTATTTATCTAACGTAGGGCTTTCACTTAATATGTTGGAAAGCTACCCGACTAATCGGGTCCACCCGTCCGTAGGATGGTGCCGTCGGGGCATTCCATCCTCCCACTTTCCACCCTACTCACGCGTCAATTTGTTTTCTAATTAATCCTACCACACTGTTTGACATAAACAAACATGTTCCTTAATTAAGGCCCTTTCACAAGGTTTATTAAAATAGCCTTTGCCTTTTTCCACAATACAATAATGCCAAAGATAAGATTTATAAAAACAAAGTTTAAACATGAATCAATTTCATACAAGCCAAACTGGCTCTCATATTCTTTTCCTTTATACCGCCGATGATCTAGAATTCGGCCTTCCAGCCTCCACATGCTGGGCAAAACCCTATGGGACCATACACCTCATCGTCGGCCGCTGGCGAGGACTCAAGCCGACCTGTCGCCCTCTCAGGCTCCATCGCTCGATCCTCCCGCTCCTCAGAGGGATGTCTGCGCACTAGGGTGGGCTAATTTACCGCACTAGCCTGGGCCCTCAGAACTAGGCAGCATCACAATCACTCGCCTCAATCGGCGAACCTCATTCTCCCAATGGTATGAGGGATACCATGGGCCAACTCCGGGCCTTACTAACATCTTCGCCGTCCAGCTATATAAGCACAAGAACGGGACAGCGTCAAGGCAGGGAGAGTTGTACCTGTACCTTTCCATTTACTCACTAAACCATAGGACTAGAATCCATGTTACCTTCTTAAGAAAACAATCTCTTTCACAAAGATTTTTGTATTTCAACTCGAGATTGCCATAAGACATTCTTTATTAAGGCATATGCTGTTGTTTTAAAAGAATACAAACTTTAAATAGTAAATCAATCAAAGAGATCACTATTAACAATTAATAGAGAAGCTAGGGCCATACCTCAACCCCTAAGAATGATATGTAATTGAAAAACAAAATATGTATATACCTTATAGGAATTTGTCGTTTATCGTTGCCTTTGCTCGTTAACAAGAGCTTTAGAACATAGAGTCTTCTAATACCTTCTCTTACGATTGAAATCATCCAATCATCTCCAAGCTTTATCTCCTCTTACTCATACTGTGACTCTTCTCTCTTCCTAAGATCTATGGCAAAATAGCCTTCTCTTACAGGGCTACGGCATACTATTCTTTCTCTAAAAGAAAAGCTATGGAGTTTTGGTCTCTTCCTCCGAAAGACTATAGCAATCTAAGCTTCTTTTCTGAGATATTAGATAAGAATGAAGGGATATATGCATCTCAAACTCTAGGATTACCTTGAGGCTACTTGCTGTCTTCTCACAGTTTTTTCTATGTAGAGACCCTGACAGAAACAGCAAACTGTTTCGGCCATAACTCTCTGATAAAAACTCAGAATATAGTCATGTAACCACTCAAAAGAACGGGAAGGCATCTGGTCTACAAGCTAGCGCAGGCAGAATAGGCAAAAACGTTTGTATATAGCCACAAACGCACCATCTTTGGAAACGCGTTGTTTTTCCACATTTTTAGTATGCATGGACTCTAAATATGTAAAAGTACTCTAAATATGACCTCTTATCACCTAAAATCGAAATTCTATTTTTGGGGATACTTATCTCTTAATAGAACTATTCTTATGTTCTTATTTCGGATTTTTGGAGCTAATATTTTTATTCTAACACTTTTCTAATGTTTCTAGCCTTATTGTCTCACTCTTTCAAATTACACTCTTTTTTCTTATTGAAATCTATATTAAAAGAGACACATACATACATGGCTTGGGAGGGACGTTACACTTCTCTATATCTCTATATATCTCTATATATTATCTGCCACGTGGTAAGAATTTGGAGGTTCAGGAAGGGGAGGAGGATGTTTGAGGAGGTTTGGGTAGTAGCATTTGATTTTGGAAGCCTCAAAAGACGTGCGAAGCACACGTTCCCAACTAGTAACAGTTATAAACAATCATATCGCACTTATTCATTGAGCATATGTATCCTGCATAAACGTCGTACATGTGCAGATCATACTCATGTAGATCCTCCCGCTTACCCACTAGGTCACTTAGATTGTTCGATTCGAGCGTCAACAAAACCAAAAGAATGCACCCTTGCAAGAATATATGCAATCTTGACAAAATATAGATTCTAGAGCTCAGAAATTTGATTTCAGGTAGAGGTTCAGTAAATTAGAAGTTCGATTTGTGTATACGAAAACCGTACCTTGATGATGTAGATCCTAGAACTTAGCGCTTTGTTTTTTGAGGTTCAATTTAAGCATTTTAGTATCTTGCAAGATCACATAGAGAACGTTAACACTATGCTTTTAGAGTATGACACGTGTGGGTGGAGAGTGGGCACGTTTCCTCTCCAAAAATTTACAAGAGTAAAGGATTGCATATGTTCTTAGAAATCAGAACTTTGCTTTCTAAATTTCGAGTTGGGTGCTTCAGTGTTCTACAGAGTTTCAGTATCTTTACTTTTTAGCTCTTACTGCACACTACAACTTCAACATTAATTAGAAACTTGCCTTAGATTTTTTTTTCAACATTGATAGATCACTACGCTCCTTATTATAAAATGCTCAATGTGCCAATTATAAAAAAGGCAACCTTGAGTGCCTTGTTACGAGATCCCCAATGTGCCAATGACTTGCTTTTAGCAGGCAACCCATCAAATGATTTTTCAAATGGCATGGGGAAGAGGAGGATTTTTCAAGGCCTCCCGAGCACTAGGAGACTTAAAATGTCAGGATCTTATGACACTTGGAGAAGAATTACTCAAACTCAAACACAAAAATTAATAGAACATAGACTTTGTAGAAATTGAACACCAAAACCTTACGTAAACAATTCAACAAAATAGTATAAACTATGAAAGCTTGAAAATAGAGAAGAGGTCCCTGCCGATTCAAGGTACATAAATGCCAAATATGAAAACCTAAGAGGTGATCACATGTCTTCCAAGATATCTCATTGTGGTCCAACACATGTTTCACCCACGACTAACACATTGTCCGCCACTCAATCATCACCTACATCAAAATAATATTAGTCACAGCACACATCTGATTAAGCACATTAATCCTCAAAAGTAGTGCCATACAAATAATGTTGCCACTTTTTTAGAGTATGAATTATATCTAGTAATTGTCGCTCATAGGCCGAGTTGTTACACTCGGCACAATCAAGCTTCTTGCTTTCAAATGCAACAGGGCACCCCCTTTGTATTAAAACTGTCCCTATGGCCTCCCCCCACTAGCGTATGTTTCTAATACAAATGGTTCGTTGGGATCCACAATACTCAAAATAGGTGTGGATGCAATGGCCACTGAGTTTTTCAAAACTTCTTCAGTGAGGATCCCCCCAGTTTTGTTCTTTGTTCTTAATTGATCCATTAAGGGGAGTGCAATCTTCACGTAGTCCTTTACATACTATTGGTAAACCTCGACAAACCTAGAAAAATTTACAATTGTTCTAGGTTCTTTAGTTTTGGCTATTTGAGAATGGCTTCAACCTTCTCAGGATCCATCTTGTGACGTCCCTATCCCCACCGCGCAATAACGAATTCAGGGGTTCTAGCAGCGGAAGTAGCACTTCTTGCGCGGGGTAGGGTCTCACACTCGGGGCCTCGCCCACGGATATCTGGACAAGAGACTAATCCATCGGTTCTTCCAAAACGATCCCGAAAAAACTTCCCTTGCCCGGAAAGCACGGGCGATTCCTCCAAGATAACTTTTCTCTAACGTAGTCAAAAACCTTAACTAACTGAACTGATCTGACCAAACCCATAAGTTTCGTAGTCAGATCAGGGAAAAGATTGTACTTGGATCATAGAGACCAACACTTTTTTTCTCATTGAGAGAGGCATAGCCATAGAACAATTTTTGTCCGGGATTTACTTCATCTATCGTACCATAACAGAATTGAGTCTCAATTTAAGGATCCATCAGTCCAGCCAGTCCCGTACCATTGTAGTGATGGGATCCAATTAAGAATTTGGTTAGGTTTTGTCCCGTGTACCAAGGAAAAGAGTTCCCAGGTCCCCTAGCCGGATATTCATGCAAACTTAAAACTAGTCACACCACTTACACACCCAATATGAAATTGCCTTTTTCTCAGCATCAGCTATCTTTAAAACAATCATTTAATGAAACCATTGTGTCACTGATCACAATCCTCAAAATCTCCGGTTGAATTCTTATTTTCAATCATTCCTTCATCGGTGTACCTATGGCATCATTGGCAACCAGAACGCTCACCACCTGCTCACTCAGGGGCCTTTTCGATAGTTCCTAGCTCATAGTAACTGGCAATATATTCACATATCAAAATGGAATCTCCGTTGAAGATCAGCAAGATCAACCAACGGACCCATATAAAAGAGCCACACTCATTTGTTGAGGACCAGCAAGGTCAACCAACCAGATCCATGCCCGAATTCAGAAAACAACTCTTACTCCTTGTTCCAATATCTTTCCCGACGTACGTGTGGGTATCTTCGGCGACCCAGAGCCCGAGCACTGTATGGTCAGCACCCTCTAGGATCCTTCGCAGGTCACCTAGCGCTTCACTCATAGGCCGCTTCCTTGGTCCCTCATCCACTGTATCGGAAGCTCACAATTTAAATCAAACCGAGGTTGGTCAAGACCTCGGTCAACCTTGCTACGCGAGACGTCCTCCGTTGACTCTCCGTCTCAGCAGTTGCAACTTTAACAGATAGGTCTCTACAACCTCATTTACAAGACGGTCAAAATGCTTCCCTAGCATTCTTGACATAAAACAGTCATTTAAAAACAGATTTCACATACAAATACAGTTCCAACAATATTTCCATCTTTTCTCATCACTCCACATCCTTTCACATTCGTCCCCATCTTTTCTCATCTTCCCACAATTTTTTTTTCATCAATCCCTATCACATCACATCATTCCCACATCAAATCACATCCAATCGCATTATCCACACCAATCCACATCATCCATACATTCATCCACATCAATCCACATTATCCACACATTCATCCACATCTTCCATACATCCATCCACATCAATCCACACGTCAATCCACATCATCCATGCATCCATCCACATCAATCCACAATATCCACACATCCATCCACATCTTCCATACATCCATCCACATCAATCCACACGTCAATCCACATCATCCACACATCTATCCACATCAATCCACATTATCCACACATCCATCCACATCTTTCATACATTCATCCACATCAATCCATACGTCAATCCACATTACCCACACATCAATCCACATCATCCATACATCCACCCACATCAATCCACATTATCCACACATCCATCCACATCTTCCATACATCCATCCACACGTCAATCCACATTATCCACTCATCTATCCACATCAATCCACATTACCCACACATCAATCCACATTCATTTCATAAGTATTCCCATTCTCATCTAATCACATCTTTTTCTATCTCATCACTTATTTCCTCATTTATCCTCATCAGATCACATCTACTTGCATCTACCTATACATCTCATCACTTCACTTACATTAACATCTATCCAGTTTACATCGCATCTTATCACATCCATTTCACATCACATCTCATTCATTCACATCTCGATTCATATGCTAACACATTCATTCATGTCCCTTTTCGTTCATTCACATCCCGATTCACATGTTATCACATTCATTCACATCCTATATTATTCATTTACATCTTGATTCACATGACATCACATCTCATCTATTCATTCACATTTATCTGATTCGCATCACATATCATCACATCTTTTTACCTTTCATTCTCATCACTTCTATTCTCATCATATCTATCCATCCATTCTTTCCCATCTATCTGATTCGCATCCCATCTCATCACATCTATTTACCTCTCATTCTCATTACTTCTATTCTCATCACATCCATCTATCCATTCATTCCCATCTATCTGATTCACATCCCATCTCATCACATCTATTTACCTCTCATTCTTATCACTTCTATTCTCATCACATCCATCCATCCATTCATTTCCATCTATCTGATTCGCATCACATCTATTTACCTCTCATTCTCATCACTTCTATTCTCATCACATCCATCCATCCATTCATTCCCATATATCTGATTCGATCCCATCTCATCACATCTATTTACCTCTCATTCTATCACTTCTATTCTCATCACATCCATCCATCCATTCATTCCCATCAATCTAATTCATATCACATCTATTTATAGAATGTAAGAGAATTCTTATTTTTGATATTAAGGTTCTTTACGCATCTATTTATGCATAAGAACAACTTCAATGGAAAATAACACTTTTATAAAAATCTGTTTATGCATCTATTTAATTTTAAGGAGAATAACACTTTCGAAATAAAAATAAATTTCTTTATGCATCTTTCTATGCATAAAATCAAATTAATGAGAGTAACTCTTTTGAAATAAAAATAAATTTCTTTATGCATCTTTCTATGCATAAAATCAAAATTGATGAGAATATTACTTTTGAAATAAAAATAAATTTCTTTATGCATCTTTCTATGCATAAAATCAAAATTAATGAGAGTAACTCTTTTGAAATAAAAATAAATTTCTTTATGCATCTTTCTATGCATAAAATCAAAATTTGATAAAAGTAACGCTTTTATTAAAAAAATTCTTTTATATATCTATTTATGCATAAATTCAATTTTAATGAAAGTAACACTTTTATGATAAAAAAATTTCTTTTATGCATCTATTTATACATAAAAATCAATTTTGATGAAAGTAACACTTTTATAATCAAAATATTCTCAATATGCATCTTTCTATGCATAGAAATTAATTCTAATAAAAATAACACTTTTATTATAAAAATATTTCTAATATGCATAGCATAAAAATAACACTTTTAGAATACACAAGCGGTGGGGATTACTCTTTTTGAATAATAAATGATAAAACTTATTTCACAAAATTTAAGAAAATTTTGCTATAACCTCCTTTGTATGGCTGACCATTTTTTAATTTTTTTCATTCTCAAGTTACTGAGAAATTATCCCAAATGGTTTAAAGCATTCTAAACTAATCAAATTCCACTTTTTAAAGAGAAACAATATGAAAAGTTTAATTCTAACAATTTGATTACACATCTAGGATAAAGAAAGGCTGAATTCAAGAATGAAGAGAGGAGGAAAGCCTTTCCAACAAGGCATAGCATCACTTTTCATTTTAAAGAAAATAAAAATTAAAAAACCATTAAATGGAATAAAGAAAAAGTAAGATTTCTAGCTTACATGAATTTTTGTGAGCTTTTCTTTGGCTTGATGGTTTGAGGGATCTACTCTTGTTTGCAACAAGAGTGGCCACCAATTCTTTTGAAGAGGAAATGGTCAAAAGCTAAGGAATTATCAATAAATTCACTGTTTTTGGCTCTGGGGAGGAGTAGAGTAACAGTGCATATAAAATACTATTAACCATTTACAAAGGGAGAGGCTTCATTTATAGAAAAAAGTGGGCCTCTAACCAAGCAAACTGATTCTAGAATTTTCCAGATCAGTTTGGTCAATTTTTGACCATTTTTAGGTCAATTTAGCTTACTTTTTGGATCTAGTTGAAGTAGGAGAGAGGAGAGATAAAAATATCTCATTATTTGTGAGTTTAAAACTTAACCACACATGTGAAATAGGCGCCTCCTTCATGAGGGAAATTTCCCCACACTGAGGTGTCAAAAATGCATCATTTCTTTTAAATATCTCTTCTTTTTTAACTAATAACCTTGTCCTTAGTCAACTCTTCATCTTATGTGAGTATTTACTCATTTTTTGGGGGATTTTCTTTTATTCTTCAATTTCTCCTCCCTACATTTGGATTAATCTAATTGGTCTATAGGAACCTTAATTCAAAAATTTCAGAAAATCTGGACCCTTAGGCTAAGGTCCTTTTTGCCTGATTTCAATTTATTCCAATTGCACATTGGAAATTTTTTTTTGAATATCTGTTTCAGGGGAAACCATTTCAGACACTATGAGGATTTTTATATCAAAAAATATCTCAATTTTGAATTACCTCTTTCTAGATATTTTCTCTCTCTAGGCCAAAACAGGATAAAATAGAATCTTTCTTTTATTTCAGAAGGTGAATAATTATAAGATCAGAAGGGGAGGTTTTTACACCTGCACACCTCAAAAGCCAGAGGCAGGAATCTTACATCCTACCCCACTTAAAAAACGCGAGATGTCCTCATCTCGCAAAATTAGAGGAGAACTCTTTTCCTTAAGATCCAACTGATTCTGGGGTTCCTTATAGTCTGGTGAACCCAACAGAATCCTGGAATAAAGATCCCTTATATAAAACTCATCATCAGATAATAATTCACTTAGATCGTATCATTCAAATCCTTATCACAATAATGGTCCATTAGACTGAATTTTCTATCTGAACAGTCCTTCATGGAAATTTTCAATTATACAGATTTTTAATTTGACATCCCTTAACTTGATCCACTTGGTCAAATGCTAACAGTAGCAATCTGCCAGCACAATCCACTAATCTCATAGTGATTTGCTGAAGTCATTAACGCCATTCCAGTTACGAACATTATCATAGGGACTCGTCCCATTCATCCTCATTGTGGTTTTGCTTAGTTTATTACATTTCAACCAACATTCAGGAATCTTGCTTAGTTAATTACATTTCAACCAAAATTCAAGAATCTTCATTTTTCAATCAGAATCCAAATCAACTCATCAGTTCTCAACCAGAATTTAAAATCATATCAACCACATTCGAATTCATCGTCTGGATAGTATTAATACTTATAATTTCAAGTCTTAGATTTACTCGTATATACTACCAGTAAAGAGCTACAGTTATACCCTCGGTATATACCGATAGTCACGGTCCTTGGAACTATAAGGTAAATACCATCATGTCTAGGCCTCAAGCAAGTCAGGGATTCCATACAATTGTGGTACTTCCATCTGAAGACCCAATTACCAATTTACGAATTTCAGTTTGAATATCAATTCGTATGAATTTTTTCACACAATTACAACCTTTTACTGCTTCTTCATAAATTTTTGGCATTTTTGGCTTCTCGATTGATCCTCATTAACCAATTCGCTTTGATACCAGCTGTGAGGTCCCGATCCCCACCGCGTAACTATCGATGTTGTCTAACAAATTCACTTTGGTCTCTCCCCATGTATGATTGTAAAGTTTGGTCACCATCGGATGACTTTTGGTGGGTGTGATGGCATTGGAAAAAGTAAGGTTTTTCAAGGCCTCTCGAGCACTAGGAGACTTAAAAAATACACATTGGGCACACTACTTCACATGATTGCAAAGTTTGGTCACCATCGGATGAATTCTGGATATAATGGCATTAGGAAGAAGAGCGAGATTTTTCAAGGCCTCTCAAGCACTAGGAGACTTAAAAATGCACATTGGGCACTACTTGACATATCAAACATCATCTAATGGTGACAAAACTCTGTAAAGCATGTAAGGGATGGAACCCCTCAATATGTTTGCAAAGTTTTATCACGAACGGATGATGTTTGGGTATTATGACATGGGGAAGAGCAAGGTTTTTCAAGGCCTCTCGACGAGCACTAGGAGACTTGAAAAATGTGCATTGGGTGCTACTTGATGTATCAAACATCATTCGATGGTGGTTTGCTGACCTTTGCAAGCATGTGGGGGGCACCCCTCTACATGCTTGTAAAGTTCGATCTCACCAACGAAATGATTTTTGGGTATGATGGCATGGGGAAGACCGAGATTTTTCAATAGACAACATGATAGCCAAAGTGTAATGAAAAAAATCCATAAACCATGAACATCAACTAAAATGCAACTATCCTCAATAAAGACAAAAAATATAAACATCAACTAAATACATCATCATGTGAAGTAACCCAGCTAGTCGAGGTTTAGCCACAATCTCAATAGATCAAAATACAATGTAAGTGAGCTAACCCAACTAGTCTGAGTTTAGTCAATGTCAATAAATCTAAGTACAAAGTAAGTGAGCGAACCCAGATAGTCTGCATTTAGAGACACCCAATCAATATCATCGTCTCTCACTGGTGGGGTCGATGTGCATGTTGAGAATGCTATGCCTCAAAGGTAGGATTGTGGGTTGTTGGTGGTATACTTAGGAGCTCAGGAGTCCCATAAGCTGATACATCCCGCTACCTCTCTCGATGTCATCAGATATGGTCCATGCGTGCTACTTTGTGCGTGTAAGCTCCTTTACTATAAGGACATGTTGCTCTTATGGAGTAGCGCTGGTACCATCTCCTGAGGTGCCACATGCTTGTGTGCTGTCAACCTACTCTCTCATATATCTTGAGGACATGTTGCTCTTATGGAGTAGCACTAGTACCATCTCCTAAGGTGCCACATGCTTGTGTGCTGTCAACCTACTCTCCTCAAGGACTCTCTCATATATCCATCAAACTCATGTACACTCCACTCAATCTCTGGAGGCACCTCGGGATCCTAAACTCTCTCCTTGAGATGATAGCTTCAACTCCTATCATTAGTCCATGTAAAATCCAGAGGCCTACTAGTAGTTAGCATCAACATGAGCAAAGCTTGGTGGATCTTGTCAATGCCAAGAATTTTGTATGTTGCCAAGTCGACTCATGCTTGGCAAGAGGGACTTGCTAAGAACTTTGTATGTTGCCAAGTCGACTCATGCTTGGCAAGAGGGACATGCCAAGAAATGTACTAGCTCGTGAGTGATGTAGGACAAATGGAAAAAATGTCCGCATCTGAGAGCATATCTACTCGCATCCATATCCTTGGCATAGAGCATAGTAAGTCTCACGGAGAAATGGTGGTACATCTCGAGAGAGAGATCATCAAAAAACCTCCATAAATAGGCCGTGGGGACATAAAGGTAGGTAAGGTTGTCTTGATATGACCAATTTTATCATAAGGAAAGCATCTTGGACGTTTTCCTATTTATTTGGGCTAATTTTTGGCTCCAAAGTATCTATTATTAATCGGTAATTATATGAATTTCTTTTATTCTTATGTAGGATGTGCCTGTGCATAGACTATATTTGACTTGTATTGATAGTCCAAATAAAGTGGTTTTCCTTGTTGAAGTAAACATAGAACTTCTCATAGTAGTTTCCTAATACATGGCCTATTGTTCTATAGCAAGCATACTTCTTATTAGTTTCTTGACCAACTAGCCAATTAGTAAGCACATTTCTTATCAGTTTTCTTCTTCTTGGTTATTTGATGGTTGATTGGATAGTTCTGACAATTGCCTTTTCAACTTGTAGTGCTTCTTATTCTTTTTTCTTCTTCTTCTTTTATTCTATCTACTTTCTTCCCTTTTTTGGTCTTCCTTCTTATTTGTTTCAATTCCTTTTTTGGTCTTCCTTCTTATTTGTTTCAATTCCTCTAGTTCACTATTTAAACTATTATTTGTGTCACTCTTCTCGATCTTCACTCCTTTCTTGTTGGTATTTTCTATTTCCAAGGCTCATTTAACTAGAGTCTTTGCCATATTCCTTGACTCTTTGATTTCTTAGTCCATTTATAAACCAAGATATCTATGAATTTGCTGTCAATGGAGTGGTCATCCTACCACACAATTCCTTGATCTTTTTGACAAAAGCCATGATTGTTAATATCCCTTGCTTCATTTCTCCCAATTGATATAGAAGGTCTTCATCACTTCTTATTGCTTTGAACCCCTCATTAAAAACTTCTTTTGGAAAGGAAAGATAATTGAGTATTAATTTCTCTTGTTCCTTTAGCTTAAGGGATGGTGTCCCCATTTATAATGGTTGCATAATAAGTGAAAACCTTTCATATTATCTAATAATTTGTTAGCCAGGAAAGCATGAGCCTCCTCTAGAATATTGTCCTCTACGTCTAGTTTCTTAATATGCATCTTCCCTACAAAAAATTTAAAGGTGTCATCCTCTTCTACCATTTGGTGTCATCCTCATCTACAATTTGGTGTGTTTTGAATGTTGGGGATGTTTCAATGGAGTGGTCATCTTGCCACACAATTCCTTGATCTTTTTGACAAACTCCACGATTGCTAATTTCCTTTGCTTGGTTTCTCCCAATTGATATAAAACACTTCTTATTGCTTTGAACCCCTCATTAAAAATTTCTATTGGCAAGGAAAGATAATTGAGTATTAATTCCTCTTCTTCCTCTAGATTAAGGGCTAATGCAGCTCGAACTGCTTGCCTAAATGTTGCGACATGGTCGTATGGATCTCCCGACCCTTCATACTTCTTTACCAGTTTCTGAAGAGTTGATGGCCTTACTTGTCTTGAATACTCATCATAGGGCCTACGGCCTCTTACTCTCAGTGGGAATTGTTCCTCTCTTTGGAAAGATGGTCCACATGTTTCCAAAATTGGTGTGGTACCCTATTACCAGCCTCACCAAACCCCTCCAAAGATCTTGTCACACGCATTTCAGGAGGTGCATTTATGGGATGCCGAGTTGGCTCCCCTACCCTCCGATTGTTATATTGAGAAAGATGTTGGTGTGGTGTGACCTGTGGTCGCACATTTGGTGTAGGACAATATCTTGGTGCTAGAGTTGGGCTACTAGCAGTGGTCCACTTAGATGTTGAGGGTCCCTCTCTAGTGAACTCTCGTAGGGGAGGAGCAACAGTTTCTCCAAGAAAGGCTGTCTCTCCCGGTTTGGCTGTATTTGTTGAGAACACTTCCATGAATAATGGTTGTCCTTTCCACGTGAGTTCCCGAATCTCTTTCCAATCTAAGGTTCGGTATTCATTGGCCCATTTATCAATTATTCTGTTCATGTGTCCTGCAAGCTTCTCAACTACCACCACATGAGCTAGATGAAGATCCAGCTCTGGCAATTTAGTTGTGGCATAATATCCCTCTAACGAGTCCTTATAGACCTCTTGAAGTGGGTCATCCTGTAAGACCTTTGTCACAGGAATTTGTCGTACAAACTCCCATTGGCTTTCAGCCCCCTGATCCATTTTACTCTTGCCTTTCCTATCCCTTTCCAAATTTAGATCTCCAAGAAGTAAATCATCTATGGATGGTTTTGAGGACTGGGCATTGGATGGTCCAGGCATGTCCGGCTCGATGAGCCAATCATCTCTAGACTCCCTTGCTTTGGAAAGTTCTGATAAGTCTAAGAACTCGGTTCTAGAGAGCTCCCCTAATTTGTCTACCTTTTCTGGATGGTAGGTGACTTCGTAGCGAACACCATCTCCACCCATGTACATGTTACCCTGGTCATTGAGTAGAGGTGCTCTATCAAGTTCTGAGAAAATGTCTGCGATCTTAACAAGATACCGTTGTTGTGGATCCCTAAAGATCTCAGCTCCTTGAGCATTTGTGTAGACATATTGGAGTCTCACATTGAGTGTTAACCCCATGGTGTCGGCTTCAAATGGATTAAAGGATCTTGAGGGTGTCCTTTTTGGGGCTACGGGATAACTATTTGTTGGCCCTAGATTGTCCATGGACAATGAACTAGTTGTTCTGGAGGAAAGGGTATCGGATTGGGATTCAGAACGGGTTTCAGCAATATCTGCCAAATTTCCTACCGATTGGGTCCCACTTTCCTGCGTAGGTACTCTAGAAGGTGCCCTAGGCCCTATGGCAGAATCTACAAGACGTCCCGACCGCAAGTGCATAAGGTCAAATTTTTTTGGTTTTTTTATGCGTTTTTATTTTGTTTTGTTTTATATATATATATATATATATATATATATATATATGTATATATATATATATATATTTTAACCTACCTAATCACTAAATGCAACTAAAAGGAGTATGTGTGGCGTAACTATCTATCCTATTTTTTTTTATTTTTTTTTAAATGATTTTTTTTAAATGATTTGATGATTTGATGATTTTTACTCTTTTTTTAAAAAAAAACACAAAAATTATGAACCACACTAAAAAAATACTAATTATGCACAGAGTTACAAAAATTTAAAAAATGCAGGTTACACTAATTATGCAAAAAATTGAAAATGAAGAATTACAAAATATGCAAAAAAATAAACTCCTAAAAAACACTTAATTTATAGATTTTTTTTTTAAAAAAATTCTTTTGTTTTTTTTTCCTTTTGTTGGTTTTTTTTAACTAATAAATTTCGTGCCTAATTACAAAAAAATATAAATCTACTAATTATGCACTTAATTACAAAAATAAAAATAAAAAATGCACGCTACTTTACTTATGCAAAAATTTAAATAATGAACAATGGATTCAAAAAAATAAAAATTGTTTTTTTTCTTTTTTAAATTTAATTATTTTTTCTCTTTTTTTTTAAATTTCTTTTTCTAAATTTAATTATTTTTTCTTTCTTTTCTTTTTTTTTAAATTCTCTTTTTCTCTTTTTTTTTTTAAAATATTTTTTTGTTTTTTATATTTATTATTATTTTTTTATTTAAGAATAAAAAAAACATGAAAAAATTAATAAAAATAAAAAAATAAAAAAAAATAGAAAATACACCAACCTTATCTTCCGCCTCCCGGCTCGCCCGGATTTCTCGCTGCCGCACGTTCTCTCTGCTCGCCTTCTTCAGCGGCCACCTACCCACCTGACCCCGCCAGCACCTGAAGTCGCCTTAGATGCAGTCGTCGGCCTCTCTTGCCTTGTGGACCCTCACCTCCTTGCGGCCACCTCCGCTTCCGTCTGCTACAGCCACCAGGCCTCTCTGGCCTTCGCTCGTCTCCACAGCTACAGCAGCCTTCACACCCTCCGCTTCCTTCGCCAGCTGTGCTGCTGTAGCTCTTCACCCCACCGCGGCCTTCGTCGCCTTGATCTTCGCTGCCCGGCCTCTGCTGCTGCCAGCAGCCGCCTTAAGCTTTCTTTTGCTTTCGCTGATGCCTGCTGCGCCCCGCTGTCAACCTTCACTTAGCCGGTCACCACCGCTTTGACCTTCGCTGCTCGGCCTTCGCTGCTACTCGCTTCCTCCACCACAGCCAGCAGCTCTTTAGCACCGCCGGCTTCTGCAGCCTTCACTGGTGGCTTCTCCTAGCGCCCGGTCAGACCACGGCCCTCAACCCACCCGCCGCATGGTCAGGCCAAATCTGAGGCAGAACTGGTTGTGCGTTCGACGCCAGCTCGGGCCTTGGGTCCTGCAACACTAGGGACTGCGATGGCGTTTTGGAATGCAACGGCGTCGCCTACGGGTGAGCTGATGCCACCCGCCTCACCAACGTAAAAAAAATGATTATATATATATATATATATATATATATATATATAATTGTTTTTTTTAAAAAGCCGTCTGCTGCACGCTTTTTTTCAGCCGCCTTTCCACGATGCAGCCCTCACATCACTGCAAAAATATAAATCTATATATATATATATATATAGATTTATAATTTTCTTTTTTTCAGCTGGCCGCCTCCCTTCGCCTATATATATACATATATATACATATATAGATATATATATATATATGTATATCTATTTGTCTTTGCTTCTAATGATGGAGATGTCTCCCAACAAAACAACAAAATCATAAAGGAAAAGTCGCCTTCTACGCTTTCAACCTACCTCTCTTCCTTTCACCCTTCTCTTTCCCTCTCTCCTCTCATCATTAAGCGGACTTCATGCTTGGGAGTCTATGGGGCTTGCATAAGCTATGGAAGAGCTTAGCAACACACCTCTTTTCTTTTTATTTATTTATACTAATTACATGTTAATGAAAAGCATGAAAGAATGAAATGACAAAAAACAATGAAGGTAAGCATAATGAACGGTACTTGAAAAAGCATAAAAGCAATAAAACATAAAAAACAATGCGGGAGAAACCTCAACCCTCAATGGTTTTTTTCTTATCCTAACCTTATCTACTCACACCGGGATCGCACACCCGAACTTAACCTAATCACTCAATGGTTTTGCAACCAAAAGAGGAAATAGTGGTGGTTTCCACACACTCTCAACCGGATTTGAGTCTTCTCCCCGGCAGCGGCACCAATGGAGAGACGGAAAAACTCTCTCACTTGTAGCAAGAGTAGTATGATCCACACTTAGCTCAATCCAATGGGATTTGCATCCCTTTCGGAGCTAGGGATTCAACCCGTACCGGTGAACAAAAAGCTTATCCATTTGATGGAGAGAATGCTAAGAAAACTACTACTAATGACATAGACTCATTAACACACACTCAAGCTCAATCTTGCTATTGCTCACTCAACTCCACATTCCGCTCATCCATACATCCAAACAAGAAGAAAGCTTAGCTATTGCTTACACAAGATCAAAGCATTCTTCATTCTCAAATACTCATTTCCCTAGCATGCACACAATCCTTGAAGCTATCAATAAGAAACATGCACACTAGAGAATTGACATGAGAAGAGAGACAAATATCAACTCATTGCATTGAATTAACAAAAGAATAGAACTTACAACAATGTAGATGGGGAGAGAGAAGAGCTTGCACCTCTATGGAAGAAGAGGGAGAGCTAGTCTCAAGAGAGCTCAAACATGAGTTTTCCCAATGTGTCCATAAGCTCTCAAATGAGCCACTTTTTATACAAAAACTCTAAAACTCCCAAAAGTTCCCATGTGGGATTATTGTCAAACCCACTCCCACACTCATCCACAACTTGGAACTCTTTTCAAGAGCCCTAAGTGTCTTTTTTGTTGCATCCTTGTATTGATCTTCATTCGTCATGCAACAACTGGTACTTCACCTTCCTCCTTAGTGTGCCCTCTTTAGTTAGAATAAAGCCTTCTAGATGAATTGTGAAAGTAGAAGTAGTTAAAATGCACAAAAAAATTAAAAAAATAAAAAAAGAGCCCAAGAAGATAATCATCGCCGCTGCTGTGGGAGGTCATTTTAGCTGCGTTTATACACGCGTTTTGCAGAAATTAGCCGCGTGAATACACGCGATTTTTAGGAAGTAGCCGCGTTAATACACAGAATTTTTAGGATATAGCCGCGTCAATACACGCGATTTGGTGCTTTCATTAAAAACATATAATGATTTTGTGTTTTCTGATTTGTACACAGGATGTCATCAACCTCTTCAAGCAGTTCTGGGGAAGATGAGACAATGCGTCATCGTAATCGCGATGTGTGGTTGGGACAACGGATCAAATGTATGTGTAATCGATGTCAAGGATGCATTGTACGAGCACGTCGAATTACCTTGAATCACATCTCCATGTATGGAGAATGGAATCAAACAGGTTTAGAGGTGAGTAGATGTAAATTGATGGTATTCAAATGACTCATGGTATCCAAATTAAATTAATAGAGTTGTAACATATAATTTGATAAATTGAAGCAGGATGCAGTACCACACCCTAACATGGTACCCTACGCGCGACGAGAGCACGTAAAGCGTTGACGAGATGATGCTGGAGCTTCGGGATCTATTGTCAGAGATGAGTGGGAAAGGGACGACAATAGCCCTGCACCCCACGAAGTTGTGGAAGAGGAGGTGCTTGATGATATGGTGCGGAATCTTTTTAAGGATGATCCCAAAGGTATGGACGACGATGATATGGAACAAGAGCATCTTTATAAGGCTTCATCGACACCGGTGTTTGAAGGGTGCACATTCTCAGTTTTACGTGCTTCACTTGAACTACTTAATATACAAACAGTTTATGGATGGAGCAATGCAAGTCTTGACGCATTGTTGAAGTAAGCATTCTAACTTACAAATTTGAATTAGTGGTTTAATAAGGTTTAGGATTTAAGACTAATTATAATTGATGATATTGGATGCAGGCTATTATCAAACATGCTTCCAAAGGAAAATAGACTACCCACCTCAAGAGACATAGCGAGGCGCTATGTGACATCTCTTGGAGGACTAGATAATGATAAAATACATGCATGCGTCAATGATTGCATTCTCTTTCGTGGGACGCATAAGGAGGCTCTACATTGTCCCACTTGTGGTGAAGCAAGGTACAGAACAGATATGAAGAGTTTTGATGTACCTCGTAAAGTCTTGCGACACTTTCCTATAATTCCTCGCATCAAACACATGTTCAAGTGCAAATCCATAGCAGAGCTCATGTCATGGCATTCCTCACATCGATCGGATGATGGCATGTGGAGAATTCCCGCAGACACTCCTGCTTGGAAGCATATTGAAGATGAGTGGCCCAGCTTTAAAACACAGCCCAGAAACTTGAGACTTGGCCTGGGTATGGATGGAGTGAATCCATTTGGTTTCAAAAGCACCGCATACAGCGTGTGGCCAGTTGTGTTGGTGAATTACAACCTTCCACCATCAATGGCGATCAAGAAGGGACATCTTATGTTATCCCTTCTAATTCCAGGGAAACATAAAGTCAAGCATATGGATGTTTATCTTGAACCACTGATTGATGAGTTGGAGGAACTATGGAGAGGTGTTGCGGTGGTGGACATTAGTAGGCCTCCCTCCTCTCGACACTTCGACTTAAAAGCAGTGTTGATGTGGACAATGCATGACTTTCTAGGATACAGCGATTGTTCTGGTAAGAATTCTAATTACCTCCCTACTCTATTACTATTGGCTACATATATTAATTAGACGGTTTGACTTTATTATTCTAACTTTTATTTATATTTTAACAGGTTTGAAAACATCGGGTAAACATGCATGTCCTGTTTGTGGCCCTTCGTTAGTACATGAGTATGCTGATGGTTTGTGTAAGACTATATTCGATAATCATCATCGATTTCTCCCCTCAGATCATCCTAAATATGTTGCTAGTAAGAGTAACATTCCTCCACAAACACTTCGTGCAAAAGATTGGAAGCGTATTTGGGAGTCTACAACTGTTCTTCCTCCAGATGGCATGAACAGGTATAGTGATGTTTTTTCAATCTTGTTTTGTGTAGTCTCTAATTGGATTAAAGGTCACATAGAGCAATCCCTTGTGCAGGTACTCCATTTTTTTCCGGCTGCCATATTGGACCCATCTTAAGATCAACCATCTTCTTGATCCCATGCACATCTTCAAGAATGTGGGATCTGGTATTTGGGAACATATTACTGGTAAACGAGACAATGTTAGCGTACGTGAGGACTTGCGGGTCGCAGGACGTATGCGTCAAGCTTGGCCACGAGAGGTGGGTGGGCACGTTCGTCTTCCGCCTGCACCATGGATTATATCAAAGAAAGAGGAGAAGCAGGTAAAGCAGGCCATCATCACTTTGCGTACTCCCACTGGATGCATGAGATCATTGAAGGGAGCCTTTACAACCACTAAGAAAAGAGGCGTTGAGCAACTATATGGGTTGAAGTCCCACGATTGGCACAAGATGCTTCAAGTAAGTGTTTTCCAAGTCTTGTACGTACGTTGAAATTAAATTTTGTAATGCCATAAACCATAAATGTGCTCTTATGTGCGCAGTTCATACTACCTACTAGCATCGACCATTGTGCGAATAAGAGTTTGAAAAAATGTATTTATAAGATGGGCGAGCTTGTGAGGTATGTAAAACCCATGCTCAGATCACCCTTCATTATACCTTGCAAAATGAACGTGCATGAGGTATAACGTACTAGTTATTTATTTTTCAGATATGTTAGTTCCAAAGCAATTGATCCAGCCACGTTGGATGATGCGCGTGTTATGGCAGTGGAGGTGGTTTGTTTGGTAGAGGAGACTTTTCCGCGAACCATTCTCACAAGTCAACTACATCTCATTGTGCATTTAGTGGACGAAATTGCTTTATGTGGTACTGTGCATGCACGTTGGATGTTCTTCCTAGAGCGCTTCATGAAGACCTTAAAAGACTTTGTGAGGCAAAGTGCAAGGCCTGAAGGATATCCATGTTGATTGGTTGCATGAGGAAATGGAGAGAGCAGAGAGCGACGAGGGGCTGCATATCACGGCGGAAGAATGGGAGTATGCACGAGGATGCATGTCAAAGGTACATAGAACTAATGTTTTGCATTAGTTGTAAGTGATTTGCTTTTAATATTTATTCACATTGCTTACACAAATATTGCTTCTATTTTGGTCCAGTGCACTATGTTCAATGCTATATGGTGTGAAGACAAGCATTTTCGAACACAAAGAATTGATGAAAAGAGAAATACACAAGATTGCGGTGTCATTAGTAGCTTTGAGGGAGCTAATGGAAAAATGGATGATTATTGTGGCATAATCCAAGACATATTTAGGCTTGACTTTCGTCGCTTCTTTGTGTTTGTTTTGGATGTCAAATGGCAAATGAACGTGGTGGAAAAAGGGCCTGATGCAACGATAAAACGCCATGCAAGTGGATATGTAACTATTGACTCTACAAAGTTCTGGCAAACAAAGAAAGATAGGCTCGTATTGCCACAACAATGTGAGCAGGTATGCATTTTTTTACTAATGTGTTTCATGTACATATATATCTAAGCTCGCGTACCCCTTGACTTTTGATATGCTAATTAATTACTGTACTGTGTGTATTTGAGTAGGTTATCTATCTACCAATGGTGCATGACATCAAATGGTGGTACGTCATCCCTATTGCACCACGTTCCAAAGTGATGTATAATACATTCACTGATATGGAGCATATGGAGGATGTAACAAGCCGCAATGAAGATGACGTCGAACATGCCATTGAAGATGTTGTGATCGATGATCAAGAAATAAGAGATGATCATGATAATGAGGATGAGCATGCCATTTCTCATGATCATGAGAATGACCCTACCATTGAGGATGATGGTGATGTTGATGAGGATGATCAGGACATCGATACCATTATCAATGGAGTACAGAATATCGATAGTGGAATAAATGTAATCGTAGCCTTACCAATTGATCAAATGGATATTGATGTTGATCGTTTGGCAAGGATGGATCTTATTGAAGATGAGATCGAACCCTAACCAATCCGTCACTGTATGTTCTAAATTGATGACATTTCTATCATCTCATATGCATGATTTATTTTTGAATATATTTCATTGTTGTAAATGCATGTAGTGGGATTGTGTAATGATGTATACTGTAATGTACTATGAGATGGTTTAAGGAAAATAGTTTTTAATTTTGTAAAGGAATTCAGTTTTTTTTTAGTTTTTCTCTGCCATGCGTGTATTAATCCGTGTATAGTAGCGTGTATTTATCCGTGTATAATAGCGAGTATTACCCCGTGAATATTATCGTGTATCTATGCGTGTATTACTGCGTGTATATAAACGCGTTTATACACGCGTTTATAAATGCAAATATACACGCGAACTTAAATGCTAAAATACACGCGCCCGATTCTATTCAAATACAAGCGCGACCATACACGCGTTCGTAATTTATCGCGTGTATGAAATGCGTGTATGGCAGCATTGTCTTGTAGTGAACACACACTCAAGCTCAATCTTGCTATTGCTCACTCAACTCCACATTCCGCTCATCCATACATCCAAACAAGAAGAAAGCTTAGCTATTGCTTACACAAGATCAAAGCATTCTTCATTCTCAAATACTCATTTCCCTAGCATGCACACAATCCTTGAAGCTATCAATAAGAAACATGCACACTAGAGAATTGACATGAGAAGAGAGACAAATATCAACTCATTGCATTGAATTAACAAAAGAATAGAACTTACAACAATGTAGATGGGGAGAGAGAAGAGCTTGCACCTCTATGGAAGAAGAGGGAGAGCTAGTCTCAAGAGAGCTCAAACATGAGTTTTCCCAATGTGTCCATAAGCTCTCAAATGAGCCACTTTTTATACAAAAACTCTAAAACTCCCAAAAGTTCCCATGTGGGATTATTGTCAAACCCACTCCCACACTCATCCACAACTTGGAACTCTTTTCAAGAGCCCTAAGTGTCTTTTTTGTTGCATCCTTGTATTGATCTTCATTCGTCATGCAACAACTGGTACTTCACCTTCCTCCTTAGTGTGCCCTCTTTAGTTAGAATAAAGCCTTCTAGATGAATTGTGAAAGTAGAAGTAGTTAAAATGCACAAAAAAATTAAAAAAATAAAAAAAGAGCCCAAGAAGATAATCATCGCCGCTGCTGTGGGAGATCTTGGTAGGACTTTGGCTCTTAGAAGAAGATAAAGCCTTGGGACCATAGCCTTGATCTTTATGGGGTGGGACCTTGTGGCTAAAAGCGTACCAATAAAGAGCTAAAAAACATCGCTATCCAGGTACTTAGTGGTTCTTAGATACTCTTTTATGGGGTCCTTGACCATTACTTGGCTATTTGCAGGGTGGTGCCCTACTCTTACATTATTATCTTAGAATTAAAAGTTTTAATCTCTTTTTCTTTTTTTATAAAGACTACAAAGTGAAAGCTTGTAATAAATCACTTAGCAATTTTATTTATGAGGCTAGATAATAGCTAGAGGTGGTTTTATAAAAGTGAGTGTGTGTAGAGACTAGGGTCATAGCCCAAGACATATTCTTTGCTTCGTCTTGGTTTAGATAGAATTTGGACCAAACTTAATATTACCCTTGTCTTAACTAGAAAAAATTGATCAGTCACAACAAAATTTCCTGAGTGCTTGATTAGGTGTTTACATTGTGCTTAAATTTTAATTATTTTCCACAGGAACACCTTACTAGTTATACAATGTTTCTTTGCAGACCTTCCAAGACCTCTGACATTTCCAACGTCAATACGCAAGGATGCATACCATCTTGACGCATTTTCATCGACATATTTCGAGGACAAAATTTGCATCACGAAGGGGGGTATGTTAACCCTTGTCGGAGACCTCTATGTCATCGATGTCAACCACCTTACCATCTTCAACAATTTTGGCTAAAGTCACGCCGGATTTGATTGGAATGTACTTATAGTCTATTATTTTACGTAAGTGATCACCGGTTGTCTATTAAAGGCACACCACGGGATCTTAGGTAGAGAGTACTATTTGTGGATTAAGTGTTTGCACAAGCTAGAGTGGCCGAATGAGCCCTAGGACCTAATTTTTAATTGACTGTCCAAGAGTGTAAACCCTAACAGCCACACATAAGAGGCAAAATGTAACTCTCACCACTCATTCTTTGATGCATAAGCTAACAGAGTACTCTTATTCTCTACTCTCCTATATTATTACTTGCTTGCCTTTTTATTGTTTAAGATCTCATGTTTGCTTGCTTGCATGTGTTGTGTGAGAGAGGGACTGTGTAAGTTTGAGTGGTGGATTTTTTTTTTTTTGGTTATCTTAGGAAATATGTATATAGTTTTTCTTGTTTCCCTAAGACTGTCTTTTAAGTTATACAATGCATGTTTTTGGGCATTTTGTGTTTTTTATTTATTTTTCTTTTCTTTTTTGCACAAAAAATACTAAATTAGGCTTGAACTTGATTGAATTGGGTTAAATAGACCTTAAAGTTGGTTTCTGAGCATGGGGTTTATCCCAATTTTGACTCCTTACTAGAGAATTTGGAATAAAAACAAAGATTTGTAAGGATTTGCAAACCGGATTAATTTATGTGATTTATAGGATTTCTACATTTTTTGCACTAGTGTTGATAACATAGATTAACTTAGTTTAATCCTCTAGTAATTTGGGCCACTATTTGTTAACCTTTTAGTGGCTGGCCGCATTTAATGTGTATAGGCTTTTAGGTCCCAAGTCAAAGAGAGAATTTCTAAAAATCTTGATACCACTTCTTTTCGGGTAATCTGTGAAACAAAAAATTTGAAACAGAAATTGTAAAAAGTAAAAAGTTGAAAAAGTAAAATTTTTCAAGAAAAGAAAAGAAATAGTTTTGGCAAGGGGCAAAAAGAAAAAGAAAAAGAAAAGAAATAGTTGTTCTTGGCAGGCCAAAAAGAAAAAGAAATAGTTGCCCCACGACAGACCTGAAAATGGAAAAAAACACGACATAAGCTCCAAAGGAGACATAAACAAGAAAAAAATTGCAATGAGATATCCCATAGAAACTTTCCAAGGATTGTGTATTCTCAATCTCCACAACAATCGTGGGACTAACGAGCCCAATTGGTTTGTGAATAGGGATGATAATCCCATCAGGTTACCTCCTTTTGTTGATTAATAACCATGTCTTCATCCCACCACCTGTTTCAAGGTTAGCAGGATATCCATGGAACAAGTATAAAATCCTATGAATCACCCCTCTTGAAATCAAATGTAAAAATTATACCATCTTTGTAATAAACTTTTAAGCCAGTCACTCCATCAAGAAGCTCATAGGCTTTAGAAGGCAAAAACATTTTGTGCAAGCACATAGTCATCTCGCCATAGCAAACATGTGAGTCATTAAAGCTTGATGCAAGAAGCTTATAAACATGCCGAATCCTCCCCTCATAACTCCTCATGGACGAAGACATGATAGAAGATATTCTATCTATTGTTTGTAGCCATATTTGGTAGTGATGTGTGTGAACACACTAGGACCCCAATCGGGGCACTTTTTCCCTCTTTAGGAGGTTTTTTCCCTCGTGCTAGTATACACCCTTGAGGGGTTCACCTCTAAGAAATTTTATGTGTCATGTGTGTTCAAGGGGTATTAAAAAAAACCCCTTAGACTTACATACTTTTATGAATAAAATGACCCCCTTTTTCTTTATAAACTCATGGTTTTCTTTCAAAATTGGTTTAAAAACCCATCCTGTAAATGTTATTATGTAAATTTTTTGAATTAATATACCCCTCCTAATGAACTCATGTGCTACACTTAATATTTTAGGTGAACCCCCTGAGTATACACCTATCTTGGGATATGCTTATCTTCTTTGTACATCACACATTCATTATCTATCTATCATCTCATTGTGTGCTCCCTTGAGCTTCTCCATTGTGTGTGTGTATGTGTGTGCATTCTTGCAACCCTATTTCCAACATTTGGTATCAGAGCACACGCTCCTCGTCCTTGTGCTACTGTCTACCCTCTACCCCGAGTCACTTGTCTTCTTAAATCGGATCAAGGAACCCTTTTGGGAGAAGAAAGTGGACCATGAAGTGTGTAGTACTTTATACTACGATTTTTCGGTAATATTTTTGTATTGGGAGCTGTTCGCTGCACGGTTTTTGGTTTTTTGCACACGTCTTACGAGGATCGATTTTGCATTGTTCTTTATCGGATTTTGAAGTAGTTTTGTGAGATCTACTATACAGACGGGTGTGTAGATATACAAGAAAGTATCTACCGGCTTCACTTCAGCGACATTGATCTCTACATCTTAGGAGTAAAATTTCTACTCTCTATACTCTCCATTTCTTTCATACACCTTATAGTTCTCCATTATAAGCGACCTTATTAGCAGCCACCTTGGTTGCATCAAAGAGAACTCAACACTTTGTAGGTTGCATGATTACTTCCTTGGGTAATTTCAGAAATGGCAGATATTAATGTATTTTGGATGTTAATCGCCGAGGATAAGCTTAACGGGACCAACTACCCGTTATGGTCCTATACGATGCGGCATGTATTAGTAGCTAAAGGGATGTGGAATGTTGTCGTCGGCATTGAGAAACATCCTGGTTCTTTTGATGAACATGATGCAAAAGGCACATCTATAAACACGGACTCAGTTTCACATGATGCATTACCATAGCATAGCATACCTCTTACGCGCAGGAACAAACAAAGTGGGATGGAAGAGATGCGCAAGCACATGCGTAGATTGCTTTGTCTATTAAGAGGATTATCATTCCTCACATTTGGTCATGTAGGACTTCTAAACATGCTTGGGATGCACTTGCATCATTGTACTAGGTACGTAGTGAAGCATGTGTTGCCTACATATGAAAGCAATTAGAGTTAGAGCATATGGATGAGGGAGAATCCATGAACAGATTCCTTACAAAAATCAAGGATTTTAAGGAGAAGTTGACTAGTGTTGATGAAATATATCCTGATAGTTCATTGGTGCCTACTGTCTTGAATGTGTTGCCAGACTCGTATCAAGGTTTTGCTTCTACCATCAGACTTATGATGAAAGACAATCCAAATGCCTTGAAGTTTGAGGCGTTTTTTTCTATGCTCTTGCAAGAAGAGCAATCTAGGCAAAACAGATTTGTCATGCATATAGGAGATCAAACTTTTGCTGCCAGTCAACAAAGAGGCAAAGGTAAATTCTTTCCTCAAGGTAGTTACAAGCCAAAATCAGAGTCATTAGATAAGCTTGCAGATAAGGAAGGTGACAAGCCAAAGAAAAAGGGCAAATGAAACTATTGCAGGAAACCTAGTCACTACATTAATGAGTGCTAAACAAGGATGGAGAAGGAGAAAAAAAAGACTCAGGTATGGTTGTAGCTGATGTATCAGCATCCAATGTAGAAAACAAAGAATCTGCAAACTATGCACATGATGATTGGGCTTTCATTGTGCAATGCAGTTATGACCCTTCGAATAAGGATGTATGCTGCATGGTTGTTACAAATGTACATGTTTGGTATTTTGACAGTGGTGCTAGTAAAGCACATTACTTCTCATCATAGTTTGTTCTCATCACTTGAATTTGCTCCATAGGGAAACATTGTAACATGTGCAAACAACTCCTCATATCTTGTAAAAGGAGATGGTAAAATTATTCTCACTGGCTGCAAATGGTGGAATAATCACATTTTTAGATGTATTATATGTACCAAGGATCAAGAAGAACTTGTTATCTGTCTCTGCCATTACTAAGGCTAGCTTAGTGGTTCAATGTGAGGATGACATATGTATTGTTCATGATCACAGTGATGGCAAGAAAATTGTTGCTTTTGGTACTTTTTCTCATGGCATTTACAGGCTAGATACATATGAAAGATAAAGGCATGATGTATATACAGTTTCTACCATAAATGTAGTAGCTATGGCATACACACTTTGGTCACTTGAACTTTGGCAGTTTGTTGCGTTTGCATAAACATGACATGGTGTCTCAGCTGCCACATTTTCAAGCCCCTATCAAACATGTTTGTGAGGGTTGTATTCTTGGAAAAATGCACAACGGACATCATTTCCCAAAGATGGTTCAGTTAGAGCTGTCCAAAAATTGTAGCTTATACACGGTGATATACGTGGTCCTACGACACCATCTATTGGGGGCTACCTCTATTTTGTCACATTCATTGATGATTATTCTAGGGATACTTGGGTATCCATTGAGACACAAATCAGAGGTTTTTATGTGCTTTAGACACTTTGCTACTATGGTTCAAAATGCTTTTGCATATAAGATTGGTACCCCACGTAGGGGCGGAGTATATGTTTAAGGAGTTTCATGCAAGTACATGGATGATCATGGCATAAAACACCAATGTACTGTGCCCTATACACCTTAGCATAACGATATAGCTGAATGTAAAAATAGGTCTCTCATGGAGATGGCATGTTGTATGGTCAAGAGTCAGGAGCTACCTCATGGTTTCTGGCTAGAAGCAGTCATGTGAGCAACATATGTTTTGAACAAGTGTCCTACAAAGGCCTTGCATACAATTACGCCTTTTGAAGCTTGGAATGGAGAAAGCCCTCTTTAGCTCACTTACACATGGTTGTCTTACTTATGCACTTGTGTGCCTGAGAAACTTCTTAATAAGATTGATGATAAGGCTATTAAATGTATTTTTTATGGGATACAGCTTGGAAAGTAAGGGTTACCATCTCTATCATCCCGCTACTAAGAGGATTCTTATGAGTAGAGATGTTATATTTGTGGAAGATATAATTCAATCCTTGCTTTCATGTAAAAAATAGCAAAATGTATATTTGCAAGGGGTGGTTTGCAAGATCAGGGTGCCCAATTTTGTCCACTCAGGAACCCTCTAAAAAAATAGTTAAAAAACAGGCATTTCTTTACCTTTAGTGGCTAATCTCTCCTAGCAAACGAAGGAATTTCCTTTCAAGTTCTTTTGTTGGAACATTACATACAAAGTTGGGAATAAAGTTGCATAATGTGATTAAGCATTAGA
Organism: Cibotium barometz; assembly: GCF_041138505.1. Classification (NCBI taxonomy): domain Eukaryota; kingdom Viridiplantae; phylum Streptophyta; class Polypodiopsida; order Cyatheales; family Cibotiaceae; genus Cibotium; species Cibotium barometz. Next base: position 17,293,805 of record NC_141088.1, on the reverse strand, counting down.
TAGTCGAAAGTCCTTATTTCCTTGGGTACAAAGTAAAATGTATACACCTTGTCTCAAATTTGGACTGATTCCATAAAATGCTAATATCTTTTACATATAAACTCGTATGAGATTCCCACTTTGGACCTTAGATATTCACATAATATAGAGCTCAACTTGATTTTTTGAGAAAAATTTAAGCTATTTTTCTACTTTCTTTAAATATTTCAAGGTCTTTAAAGTGTTATAAAATATGCCACTTTTTGTACCCATAATAAGTATACCACTTAAAATGCTCAATCTTGTAGATCAAAGGAGTGGTAGATAGTGAGACATTATTAGAATGTGATGCTTAGTCAAAATTGCAAATCCAATGGTTGGATTTTTAATGATCTCTTTTCTAAAATTCTTCCAGGCTATCAGTGTCCCAGTCTAGCATAAACTGGATAAAACTGGACACCCTGATCTTGCAACAACCCCAAGACATATTCGACACTCTCCTTCCATTGTTCAATGAAGAACACATTGATATAGAAACTTTGGGTAATTCAAGGAATGCTGAAAATTAGTCCACGCAGGTTTTAAATTAGCATGTTTTTTAGCCCATAGATAAGCCTATTGATGAGGAAAATGTGAATGATGTAGTTGATGAGGAAAGAAGGGAAACTGTGGAGTCAAAAAGTATGCCAAAATGGCTAGTGCAAACAGTACGTGACAACAAATTGGCCACTTCTTTGCCTAGCAGAACACGTGCAAGTTCTCATCATACATCTCATGTTGATGCAGGTTATGCTCTTATTGCCAATTTATATGATGAAGAGGAACCTGTCTCTTGAGTGCTATGTAATTTGAGTATGACTCGATACTAAAAAATGATGCATGGGATTCGATACTGAATGCTAAGCCTGGTGTCTCTTGCTAAGAAGGCCATTGGTATGAAATGGGTTTACAAGCTCAAATGTAGAGCAGATGGTAGTGTTGAGTGATACAAAGCTAGGCTTGTTGTTGCAAAGGATTATGCACAAGAGAAAGGCATTGACTATGATGAAACCTTTACACCCACATGTCCCATGACTACCATGTGGACTATCATTGCATTTGTAGAACATAAAGGTTGGAATGTACGTGTAAGTCGGATATCAAAATTGCTTTCTTGAATGGAGATTTGCATGAGGAGGTTTGTGTATCTCAGCCTCGTGGTTTTATTTAGAAAAGTCAAAAATCAAAAGTATGGAGATTGAAGAAGAAACCTTTATATGGTCTTAAGCAGACTTCCAGAGCATGGTTCGAAAAGATACATGCATACTTGGTTGTACAGGGTTTTTGCAAAATCCCAACTGAGAGTACTCTCTATATTAAGGGAACTAAGGATGTTTTATTGGTCATCGTGTTATACATTGATGACATGCTACTCGTAGGCTCTAATGATGATCATATTTTAGCTTTTATAGTTGATTTAGAAAAGTTTTTTGAGATGACAGATCTTGGACCGTTGCACTATTATTTGCGCATTGAATTTTGGCAGCACAATGATGGCATTATTATGCTGTAGAGGAAATACATAGATGCATTATTGAACAGGTTCAATCTTTAGGATCGTAAACCTATGGCTACACCTATGGTGCTAGGTTTACGACTAAGTCTTGAAGATGCAGGTGACTCTTTTGATTATCAAGAAGCTATTGGATGCCTTATCTTTTTGTGTAACACCAGGCTTGGCATTCAGTATGTGGTCTCAATATTGAGCAAATTTATGCATAGCCCAGGCACAAAGCATTGGCAGTATATTAAATGGGTGTTTCGTTACCTAAAGGGAACTAAGCATTTTGGATTGTTTTATCTAAAGGGGGGTAAATCATAGCTACATGTATTTATAAACTCAGATTGGGTTGGATGTTATAACACACGAGTGTCCACAAGTGGTTTTTGCTTTCGCCTTGGTGATTCATGTACATCATGGCTCAACAAAAGAAGCAACCCACTGTGGCCACTTCTAGCTGTGAAGTTGAGTATAGAGTAGCATTTACATCTACAGTTGAGTGTGTTTGGCTCAGGCACCTTATGTTGATTTGGGTACTGGCGAATCCTCAGCCACTACCATCTTCACTGATAGTGAGAGTGCTATGGTAGTTGTGAGAAATCTAGTTTTTCATGCTCACATAAAGCACATTAAGGTGTACTATCATTATGTCAGGGAGAGATGCTCTGTAGGGGAAATCAGCTTAGCTTATGTGCCAACACAAGACAACTTGGCAGATTTGTTCACAAAGGCTCTCTCACGAGAGAAGTTTTTGCAAAGCTTTAAACTTACTTCCCTTTGGGGACTAGTCTAGGCTCCCTATCATAGTCTAACAGCCTGACACATCTCTATACTTCTAGTGCTAGTGAGGTGCCAACTCACTCCTTGTTTCCATCATCACTCGTAGTAGGGGGGATTTGTAGCCATATTTGGTAGTGATTTGTGTGAACACACTAGGACCAACCAGGGCACTTTTCCCCTCTTTAGGAGGTTTTTCCCCCGTGATGGTATACACCCATCTTGGGGTATACTTATCTTCTTTGTACATCACACATTCATTATCTATCTATCATCTCATTATGTGCTCCCTTGAGCTTCTCCACCACTGTGTGTGTGCGCGTGTGTATGTGTTCATGCATTCCTGCAACCCTATTTCAACAATGCCAACATAAAAAAAATCTTAGAAGACAAGGGAAAACACCAGAAACAACAACAGAATAACACGTACACTCTGAGGTTATCTTTAACCTGCACTCTATCATAACCTAACAAGCTGACTGTGGTTAACTGTTACCTATCTCTATCCCAACCCAACAACGGTATATAAGATCACCTAAGTAGATGTTTCAATTGAGAGGTTATAATAAACTAGAGTCTTTAAATAAGTAATATTTAACCTTTTTACTACTACTGAAAAATAGATAATTATGAGAGGATAAAAATTCACTTGTTTGCAAGAGGGAAACAATAAAAATTTCACACCTTATGAAAAACTAAAGCCTTTAAATAAATAATATTAGGACAATTCCAAAGGTAGGCTTTCTACTGTATGGATGTGTTTTTTAAATGAAGGACTTTCTCAAACTTTTGATTATCAGTAGCAACAACGGGAGCTAGGGTAGTGGTTTGAGTGGTGTGTGGGTAGTTGCATGTTGTGAGTTTGAATCCTACCTGGCCTCCTTGCGCTTACCTAGCTTAGGCCATCAAAATAGGCCTCCAAATACTAATGAGTCTTAGTGTAAGGATTTCCGAATCAAAATAGGCCTTCAAATACTAATGAGTATTAGACTGAGGATTGCTGAATCAATGTTTCACCATTGTCGAGGTGGAGATCTGTTGTTATAAGCACCTTGGATGTTCCACCATGATGATAAAGCTCCCTAATCAGTACTATCACATGTGGCTTGGTCTTGTCTCACAACATGCCAAAAGTGTTGGCACCACAAATTAGGCATCACCACGATGCATAGGTGGGTTGGCACACACATAGCTCTAGGTGGATTCTCATTAGACATATAGACAAGGTGCTAACGAGCTAAATGGAACACATAGTGAAGGACTCTCAATCTAAAACACACATGTAAAGAAACAACACAGTATTGAGTTAATTTCTCTCTCTCTCTCTCTCTCTCTCTCTCTCTCTCTCTCTCTTTCTTTAGTTAACAGCTCTAGTTCACATTGCATGTTAACAAAAAAAAGTGAAGCATTTTTCATGATCTATTGATTAAAAAAAAACTTTTCGCTAGTAACCAGTGCTTACACCAGCGAAAATATCGTTGGCAACTTTGTTGGTTTTACTAGTGACCCCATACCAGCGCTTATACCAGCGAGATCGACACTTTTCGGAACCCATCATTTATCTCTGGTAGGACTGCCGGTTGGGCCTAGTGTTAGTACAAATGTTTCTGTTAAGTGGTTTGCTTCAATAACGAATAGTTGGGAACACGTGCTTCGCACGTCTTTTGAGGCTTCCAAAATCAAATTCTACCCAAACCTCCTTTTCCCCTTCGGGAACCTCCAAATTCTTGTCTTGTGGAAGCTTTAGCTTTGTGAAACTCTTCCTTAAGATAATATAGGGAAGAAGAGAATGAAGGGCACCCCTATATATATATATATATTTCCAAAATTCAAGCCTTTGTTTTTTGTTTGGAAGGGTAAAAGTTTAAAAGGTCCACCCATCATGGGGCTTTTTTTGTAGAATTTGTACGTGAGGATTGAAAGCCTGCAGGAGGTTGCCCAAAACGCTGCTCACGTGAACAATCAATCGCCCTCATCTGAGCACAGTGGAGTATCTATTATTGGATTCTGGAAGCATGGCGCAGGAGTAGACTCCGTGAATAAAAAGAGGATTTCGTTGGATTTGGAAACTTTTACTTCAAGTCTCAATGGGCGAGGCGCCTTACACTCTTCCCCTTTTTGAACGAGCACGCGACTTTGATGTGTGAAAGAAAAGACTCTTAACATTGATGTTGGATATCTAAGATAAGATAGGAATCTTGTCACGAAATAAAGTTTTTTTTTTCCCTAGCCACTAGTGAAAAATAAAAGTTTTTTTTCTTCTAATTAGTAATGAAAAAAAAGATAACTTTCAAGCCCACCAACCGGTTTTTATTGAAAAAATGGATAGATTAATCGGTACACTTCAAAAATTTGAATCTTTAAATTCAAGGCTAGGCAAAATTATAACTTGCTTTTTTTCAAATGAAGCATAAAAATTACGCTTTAAGACGGTTTTTTTAAAACACTGAGATGGATGCGAGTCCATTGCACATGGTGATGTACAATTGTTGGAACTTTTTTGAGAGTATCATCGAGGTGTCTTCACACCCCTTCATTAAACCAGCCATGCAATTGAATCAAGCAAACCCATAAGTTGCATTATGGAATTGGTCGCACAGGAACTGTAGCCATTATTGAGGGTGTGAGGATGGCTCCTTGTGGCAGCGCTGGGCAAGATCCATGATGTAATCTTGTCAATCTTGTTGTGTGAGAGGTTGAGCAGGTATTGAAAGAGACCTTGTCATGACTTGTGAAGCCTACAAATCTAAAGGGAGGAGAAGAAAAACCAAGCAAAAGTGAAAGGGAGGAGAAGACGAACTAAGCAAAAGTGAAAGAGGAGAGCTAAGGCTAGTGGTGGCAATTGTTGTTAGGGATTACAAAAACGTTTGTTTTTTTTGGAACAAAAGATAATTATATTTATAAGATAAGAAGAGCAACCATTTACAAAAGGACCGCTTTTTACAACCATCCTACTTCCAATCACTATTAAGTAGCCTACATATTTGGTCCACCTCTCCTCCTCCCAAACAAAAGATGAATGTTCCTAAGGTACATGATAAGCCAACTGCATACATGCTGCAAACAAAGAGTCAGTGGTGCAACCCTTGGGAGTCTGCTCTTCCATATATATAGTCTTCTTTAGTCCAAATTTTCACATCTGGTCTCATGCGAATAAGGTTCTCAATCAAAGCCAGAAATATATAAACCGACTGCTTCTCCTTCAGATACCATCTGCTAGTTTTGGTTGGGTCAAAAAACGTGCAATTCGTGAAAACCTTCAATCCGAAAATTTGGCACTAGACCTTTGTTTTTCTTGTGAACACTCACGTCAAGTTACAAACAAATCGTTGGGTAGGTGCACAGGCCCTAGATATGGGTGAAAAAGTCAATATGTTTCTAATATGAAGGGGATCTAGTGACATTTCACCGTATGACAGGTGAAGGGTTGCCATGTCATTTCAACAACAAAGAAAAGAGGGGGTCATGTAAAGGAGTGTGAGCATGACCTTGCAAGTTGCATGCATGATGCTGCACAGTTCTACTCCTCCTATGCTTGTGGATGAAATGCGTTTAGTAGAGAATTAGAGTGATTATTGTAACTTGTGGTAAATCAATGCTGAATTGGGCAGCTCTTGTGTGTGATTTCCGGCAGGTCTTGCCGTACATTGTGTACCATGGTTCTATATTTAGGCTGCATTCTTCCCCAGCCATCGTCGATTGAGTGCTGGCACGGTTTCTTGGCTTTTAATCTCCGTCTTCCACCCAGATTACGATTTGGGTTTTGCGTACCCACAGGCCTTAATCTTCCGTCGCAGAGGTAGCTTTGGCCCTTAATCTCTTGCCTACAGGTAGTTTTGAAGTGGGTTTTGCGTAATTAAAAGTGGGCTGCTGCCCGATTGCCTTCTTATTTGCCAATCTGTGATGTGTATTCGATCTTAATCTCCGTCTCTTAACCAGTTTATGATGCGGGTCTGTAAACAAGGATGGGTTGTTTCTTAATCGCTGTCTTACATCCTAGTATGATGTGGGCACTTAAAGCCCAATTCTGATCCGACAACCATTGTTTCACTCTGAAGAGCTCCTAATTTTTAAGACCAATGCGAGCTTCTGGGCATGGACACTAGGGCAGGAGAGCCAGCCCAGCAGGAGAGCTTTCTTTACTGGTGGGAGGCCCTCTTTGCGCCAAGATAGAGAGGGTGGTTTGTACGCATCATGGCCACATTCAAGCTGCCCCGCAACTCCTCTTCATCTCTCTCACGATCGCCCACTATCCAATTTAGCATTGACAGCCTCTCTTGCTTGGAAGAAGGAGTCTCTGCAGGCAGCACTCGCACAGACAGAATCTGGCGGCAGGAGCTGGCACAGAATCATTCTGCCAAAAGATCCCTCCACATTCGTACAGAAAGCCCCCATCCTCACCACCATGGCCTTACAGACAACCACCGTGGCTGTACAGATAGTCCACACCACCACCACCATCACCACCACCACCACCACCAGCGCACCCATACAGACAACTGCCATCACAATGCCCTTACAGGGAGCCCTCGCCTCAGCCTGGCCTGGGACTGCATACAGGGGTTCACACGCCGTGTCTTGCTGCCCCTTTTAGTGGTGGTCACCTTCCCCTGTGTCTACTTCTACGCATGCGTCTCACCGCACCATCATCGCCACCTGCCCATCTCTCCCGATGCAGATGGTTTTGACTACTTTGCCCTCGTTTTCTTTTTCAGTGCAGTGCTCATATCCATCAGAATCGCCTACCCTCGCCTCAACGTTGTCTACAGATTCAGGACCCTGTTTAGCCAAAGCTGGGGTTGCTACACTTTCTCATGCTTGAAGCCTGTCACCGATTTGCTCATGGCTGATAAAACAGACAAGAAGATGTTTAGCAAAGCCTCATCAGTGACTTGGACAATTGGGTCCAAGGCCAGGACTGACAGGTTGAAGAATGCAAGGGAGGGTGTGCAGGTCTACAGCAATGGTGATGTCTATGAAGGAGAATTTCATCAAAGTCTCTGTTCGGGAAGTGGGGTGTACTACTTTTACCTGAGCGGGAGGTATGAAGGGGATTGGGTAGATGGCAAATATGATGGCTATGGAGTTGAGACATGGGCTCGGGGGAGCCGATATAGGGGTCAATACAGGCAAGGTTTGCGAGAAGGGCATGGAGTTTACAGGTTTTATACAGGAGATGTGTATTCTGGGGAGTGGTCCAATGGGCAGAGCCATGGCTCTGGTGTGCAGACATGTGAAGATGGAAGCCGGTATGTGGGTCAGTTCAAATGGGGGGTGAAGCATGGTTCTGGCTACTATCATTTTCGGTAAGTGCATATGAAAGTGTAGCTGATTGTGTTGTATTTCTATGTTGCTTTATCACTCCCCATGTTATCTCCACTCTGCTAATACCTAATCAGACAATGTGTTCTGAATGCCTGCTTTTAGGTTTGCTCTAATTACACGGGTTTTTTGCAGGAATGGGGACACTTATGCTGGAGAATATTTTGCTGACAAGATGCATGGCTATGGTGTATACCAGTTTGCCAATGGTCATCGATATGAAGGTGCATGGCATGAAGGAAAAAGGCAGGGACTGGGAATGTACACTTTTAGGAATGGGGAATTACAAGTTGGATATTGGCATGCTGGAATTCTACGAACTCCTAGCTCACAGAATCCTGCATCGGGTGCTGCTATTGCTGTCAGCCACTCCAAGGTGTTGCATGTTGTGCAGGTACACCATTGCAGGGTTGCTGTTTACATTTATTGGGCGTGTCCTTAAGCTTGTCTTTGCGTATGTATACTTCATGATGCATACTTCATGACTTATCCTTATAGTTGTCTTTGGGATTTCCGTGGGAAGCTACAAGGCATACGTAATGATGGATTTTTGTGGATGCATACTTCATGACTTATCCTTATAGTTGTCTTTGGGATTTCCGTGGGAAGCTACAAGGCATACGTAATGACGAATTTTTGTGGTTTAAAGAATGTAATGCTCTATTCAAGGACGAAAATGGTACGATGTGCATGTGATTGTGTGTACAGGAGGCTCGTCGGGCAGCTGCCAAATCATTTGAGGTACCTCATGTTGACGAGAGAGTGAACAAAGCAGTGGCTGCTGCGAACCGAGCAGCAAATGCTGCAAGGGTTGCTGCTGTGAAGGCTGTGCAAAATAAGATGTCTGATGCCTCTCCACCCCCTTAATGTCATGTCGGTGTCACTGCATACAGTCAGTTTCTTCATCCTAATAGGCAGTTGTCAAGTGGCATGCCTTTTGAAGACTGTTGCTATCACTAATGAGCATGTCTACATTACTGCAGACAAACTGCTGCTTCGAAGGGCATCCAAGCCAATTTTAAAAGGCAGTATGTCTAGTGGGGGGAGTATATGTACATGAATTTACAGGTTGTTGTGGTGACACCGTTGTTTTGGAGTTTGTATCATATCATAGCTTTTCTGTAGATATATATGTTTACCAAAATCCCCTCGGCATCAGAATCGGCTGATAGCTATAAACATGCAGCTCAGTGGAATACATGGGGTACATCTGTAATAGAAACAGGAATGCATAGGGCAATGAGCATTGTTCTTTTCAGTTGAAGCAATGACATCATGTCTGTCTTATCCCTTCATCCAAATAGTTTGGTTCAACTCAAGGGGTTTTAAAGAAAAGCACAAGTATGTTTCTATGTGCATATATGATCGATGTTGTGTGAACGCGACAGAGCTCTTGTTATGATACACGGGAAAGCAAAAGCTTGCCTTTTTTTGACTTAAAACAATTTTTGGCTTTAGTCTTTAATGTTTCCTTCTGCTCACAAACCACAAAAGAAAGTGTATCCTCTTTTGATGTATGCATACTCACTTTGCACTGCTTCAAGTGGTTAATGAAAATGATATGAAAGCTCCTTGCTTGCATAAGTACAGTTACAATACACTTTCAATAAGCTCACTTTAATGAGAACTAAACAAAGTTAGCATCCAGCCCCAACGCCAAGTCCAGTTGTGTGTCCTTTATTTATGAGGGCAACCTCAATGTGTCTCCATTGTAGCTAGGTAAATACAAGTACATTAAGAGTATATTAAGAGTTATGGTTGTTAGGTGAACGGATGCTTGGAATGTACCAATATTTTCAAAATAAGGGTAGCTCAAATTTTGTCTGTTGAACCCTTATCTCCCCCCGCCCCCGCCCCCCCCCCCCCCCCCCACCCAAATGCCTACACAGATTTTAAATCTTAGATTATTGGGCAGTAGTTTCTAGGATGAGACATGCCCCTTGAAATCAATCGCAAAGGCGATTTTGAAAGCTGTGAGCATATAGAACCCCAGCATTGAGTATGGTGTAATAAAGGACACCACCAAAGAACCCATTCTAGTAAACTTTAAATATGCTAACAACCCGCCTTGCAATGGGTGACACTAGAAGACCATGATTTACATGTATGAAGACGTCACATCAATGCAGATTGAGCATAGAAAGGAGGGCCCCAGGTGCCATACATGAGAACAAATGTGTGGTCTGTTGTGATGGGTCATCATTGCAAAGAAGAGAGAAGTAGACATATTAGGCTAAATACAGATATGCGGCTCGTGAGATCATAGGAAGACTTGTGTCATTGTGGAATTGTAATGTCACAGTTTGGTCTGCAACAAGCAATATCATGGAAACCTTTTTGGTAGCCATGCTTCACAAATCAAGATGCTCTCAAAAGTGCAAGAAAGATGCACATGTTGGATTCAATCACATAGGTTTTTGCAATATATATTTATAGCATTATGTTACTTCCCCTCAAAGAGGTCAACTGAGATGGCTTTGCAGAAACCCTATTGTACCTGCAGTACTTGCTGGAAACCCTACTGTACCTACAGAGAACATTTAGCATTTCCAAGCAAAATTACGCCTTCTTCATCGGTGCGGCATCTTCATGGGAATGTGGAGCAAATAGCATATTCAATGCCTCATAGAGAGATAGTAGGAGATAATTGTACTTTCAAGAGGATGCACTAATTCTCCTTGAAATGATGCCATGTAAAATCGAGACATTAAAATACTTATCATGTTGCTTGAAGAGTCAAAGGCTTAAACACCACAATGCCCCATAATCACCAATCCTATACAACATTATTAGCTACCACCACTGTGGCTTCTTCTAGGAGAATGAAAAAAGTTGTTAAATGTGCACAACATTCTATTCTCAGCCATGCACTCCATATTACAGCCCAATACAGCTTTATCTTTAAGGTCAAGTCAACCAAGAAAGCCTGAGAAGGCATGACCCTGCAAAATGGATGGTACCTAACTCTACTATTTGGCAAGCACACACAAATGCACCACTCAATGTGGCCAAGAGCCACCCATAGACACCTCAAATGAACCCCTCACTCAGCAAGTGTGCCCTTTTTCCTACAGAAATGAAGGTTTAGCATGAGCCCTTCAAATGAAATCCACAAAACAAGTAAATGGTCATGTTTAGCTATCTCAAAGACAAGATATATGGATCTTAACAATAGAGGCATATTCAATGATTAGAGCCTTTGAGCCAAGTGGTCATGTTTAGCCATCTCAATGTCAAGACACATGGATCTCAACAATAGAGACATATTAAATGATTGAGTGGAGAGATCAAAGCCCTGGGCCAAGTGGATCAGAGTTCCGGGCCAAGTAGGGCCAAGCAAGCTTTTGATGAGACAAGCTAGCAAAGAGATTCAAGGCATGGGCAAAGTGAGGCCAAGTTGGATTTAAATTTTTGATAAGACCATTCCACATAAGACCACATATTCACCCTCATAGCCATTGTTAACCACTCCCTTATTGTAAGGCAAGTATCCATCTTACTTGTGCAAACATACACTCAACTTTTGTAAGATGGTGTATGAACATATAAAACAACCTTACCATGTGCTTAATGTTAAATAGGGAAGGTCTACAAACTAAGTGTGCATAGTTGCTTAAGACTAGTAATAGAGGCTAGATCATTTTAAAGTTTGGTTGGTCTAGTGTGAAATCTAGTCATTTGTATAGATTAAAGGATTAGCTTAGCAATTGTGATTAGGAGTGGGATCCATCCCAAAAACAAGGGCATTGAGCTCCATTAGGTTGAATTAGAGTGTAATTATCAAATTTTATTCATGCATTTCATAATTTTTCATGCCTTGTTGGAATTAGTAGCTTAGAAGTATGCCAAAATATCAAAAAACAATAAAAAAACAATTAGTTAGTGGAATAACAACCATTAACTAGAATTAGGACCAAGCTATTTCTCAGCATACTGGACTCCCTTGTATTTGCATTCAATGGTATTTAACACACAGTTAACATGGATAAGGTATTCTCAAATTCCTAACAACTTTTTCAACATTATGAATTTCCTTAGTTTAAGCCTACTAACTCATGTATTACTAACTTATGTATTGCCAAAACAAGTATATGTTGTCAAACCTCATAAGGAGTGTTCCTACGCTAGCCTACACATATGTACGATTGATGTGCCAAACATGCCTATGCACCAAGTGAGTGCCAATATGCCAAATACATTGATGTATAGTTTGTTTCCAATGCAAGGAAGAAGTATGGAAAAGGGAAAAGGTGTTGCATTCAAGGTGAACCACCTCTACATGGCACTTGGAATGCCTCTCCAAGATTGCATGATCGTTATTCGAATGACTTGGGTGGCCGCACCATCAATGATTCGAGTCATCATATCAATAGCTTGGGACCCAATCATATTAGGCCACACCAATTTAATGACATGGGTGCTCTTCATCCTAGGCCACGTGACCATCATAGGGATGATGATGAGGAGTTCAAGGGTGTCAAGGATAAGATTACTTTCACTAAGTTCAAAGGAGAAGGTTACTTTCACTAAGTTCAAAGGAGAAGGCACATCGAATGATGAATTTGAAGAATGGATCGAAAAGATGGAGCTTTACTTTGAGCTTAGCCCTTGTAGTGATAGGGCCAAGGTGTTATTCGCTACCTTAGATTTGGAAGGTTATGCTCATGCATGGTGGAGACACTTGAATACACATGGCTATGAAATCACTACTTGGGAGGATTTCAAAGGTGAGATGAGAAGGACATTCATTTTAGCCTTAAATCAATCAAAAATTATGGACAAATGAGATAACCTTACTCAAACAAGCAATGTCAAAGACTATATGTACGACTTTATGAAGATTTCACTTCATGTGGAGAGTTTGAGTGAGGGCTACAAATCGAATAAGTTCATCAAAGGGCTACAAAATAGCATAAGAGTTGATGTTCAAGCTCAAAGACCCGAGACAATCAAGGAGGCTATGCTCTTAGCGGAGATCTATGAAGCAAAGAAGGAAATAGGGCTGAATTTGGTACTTCAAATGTGGGGAAATCTTCAAGTGGTGTCACTCCTTATTCCACTCCTCCAAAATCTCCAACTATTTTTGAAAAAGATGATAAAGAAAATTTTAGATTTGGTACCTCTTTTCCTAAGTATTCCGATGTTGATGGTGGGAATAAATTTGTGCAAAGGAGGTTAACAAGATCAAGGTGATTGGTGAAGATTGTATTCTTGAAGAGAAAGGGTTTATGCTTCAAGTGTGCAGAGAAAAATGGGGAAAAGATCATTGGAAAGTGTGCAATGCTAAGAAAACGACTCTTAGCATGATCCTCACTGAGTCTTGCAAAGATGGGGCAAAAGAGGAAGTAGAAGACTATGAAGAGTGCTTAGAAGATGACAATAATAATGCAAATGAAGTTGAAGATGAGGGCGAGTTTCCTTTTGATCTGGGTGGGTCAAAGCAGGGAAATCTTGATTATGATGATGTATTTCCTCTGTCTATATGTGCTCGTGATGACAAAGGCCATGTGGCTAATTTGTGCAATTTGTCTAGTGATGCCTATGCCAGATGCAAATGTGCACGTACATTGAGGCTCAAGGCATGCATTAATGGAAGAGTAGCACATGTTTTGGTTGATAGTGGGAGTACACATAGCTTTGCCAACAAGAGGTCTATGTGCAGTCTCAAATTACAGCCCATATCTTTACCTTTGTGTGGCATAAAGTTCAAGTGGCTAATGGGGCAAAAAAGGATTGCACATTGTTATACAAGAATCTGGATTTGGTTCTCACAAGTGGTTATACTTGTAAAGATGATTTACTTATCTTGGATATGGGTCCCATTAACATCGTATTGGGTTGTGATTGGTTGGAAACTCTTGGATTATTTCATACGAATTTACAGCAAGGGTATATGAGTTTCATGCATGGAAACTCTCGGATTATTTCATATAAATTTACAATATGAGTTTCATGCATGGAAATATTTAGATTACATTGAGTGGAACACGTGTCAAGTATCAAGATGATCAGTGCAATATAACTCAAGAGGGAGCTTAAGAACATGGGATGCATATATGTTTTACAGCTTTAAAAGGATGAAAGCAATGAGGAAAAAGGGGAAGTTATACATAAAGGTATGAACGAATTGTTAAGAGAGTATGAGGATATGTTTCAAATGCCAAAGTACTTGCTGCCAAAATGGGAGGTGGATCATGGGATAGAGCTTGAGCCGCATACCAAGATCGTTAACAAACTACCCTATAGATTGTAAAAAGTGGAGAAGGATGTGGTGGTGAAGCAAGTTCAAGAGCTTATGGACATGGGATGGATTACTTCTAGCCAATCACCTTTTACATCACCCATACTCTTGGTCAAGAAGAAGGATACCACTTTTGCATGTGTGTGGACTACAGGGATTTGAATAAGTCTATAAACAAGAATAGATTTCCTATTCCAAGGATTGATGAATGACTTGATGAGTTGAAGGGTGCATGTTTCTTCTCCAAGATTGATTTCAGATCGGGGTATCACCAATTAAGAATCAAAGAAGGTGATGAGTACACGATGACATTTCAGACCGAAAGGGGTCTCTACCCCTATTTGGTTATGCCGTTTGGGTTGTGTAATGCATGTTGAAATATACAAGTGAATATAGGGTGTGTGCGGGAACAAGCCCTTAGGCAAGAGGCTGTCAAAGAGAATCTGTAAATGTGAGAGAAGCTGTGAAAAGGTGAGAAGTATCTACTGGGAGAGAATAAAGGGTAGCATGAGGAGATTTAGGAGGTGTGGAGATATTCTGGGAGAGGTGGAGAGAATCAAGCAAAAGAGGTGGAGTGAATCAAGGAGAAATTAGTGCGATTGGATACTTGGATGTAAACTCTATAAATTGAGGCATTGGCCTAATGAGAATTTGCTGGTTTTTGATTATCCATGCTTACATTAAGCTATCAATTAATTGCTCACTAATCACATCTTAATTATCATCTAATATCTTTTCTAATGATGTTGATTCTAGCATTTGATCCACCATAGCTCGTCACATTGATACAAATTTAACATGGTATCAGAGCCTAGCCTAGCATCCATCAAATTTATGAGCCCATTATCTAGCTAATTAGGATTCGTAGATGATTAAGAAATAATTATTTTTTAGTTATTTTCAACAAGCCCTGTGTACCCCCAGCTTGTGGAGGAGCTCTCTCCCCCTTCACACATAAAATTGGCCCAAATCCTTTTAGCCAAGCATAGCTATAACCCTTGTGCTCCAGCCCAATATTCAAACAAAACCTCAAACCATCGGCGCACGCTGCTGTTCTACGTAATTTTGTAGGCACTATTTTTCTGAGACGAAACTGATATTTCTGCTGCTCCAGAGGCAATGGCTCTAATTCCTCTTGGACCTAGGGGTTTTCAAGGGTGCTTTACAAGCTGGTGAAGACAATTTTTGATTTGATCAAGTCTACAGTGAGATCCAAGCTCTTCATCAAATCTGTAGGTGACTTTGGTAAAACAGAGATTAAGCATTCAATGTTTGATCAAATCTTGTGTTTCTTGGCTTAATCCTCTACTAGACTAATTGCTATTGATGGCCTTGAAAGGACTTGAGCTCATTTGAACTCTAAGGCCTCAGATCTGGACTCCCCGCATACTCTATTTTTTATACACAAAATAGAGGATTAATTTACTAATCAATGATTAATCAGTACTAATCACTATATTTTGGTGCAATTGAGGGTTCAAATTAACCATTAGTATCTGATACAGATCCCTATAACTTCAGATTGCAATTCGCAGATGGTTTGATACTCCAACCATTCCGTACAGATTTGTTACCCTTAGTTTAATGTAATTTCTTGTAAAATTATGTTGATAAATCTATGGTAATCATCATCTTGCATTTACTCCTTGGTTAATGCCTGCAAATCACACTCAAATTGAAGTTATTCATAGCCAGCGTTGCATTTGGGAATGCGCATAAGAATGAATGCTATATGCATTATGTATTGGGCACACATGGGTGATACATCATTGTAAAAATGGGTCAGACACTACCCTTGTCCAGAATAAGGCAAGAGGTGAGACCTCCCGCATAGATTTGGGTTTGCATTGCATAATGACACAAGATAAACATCAAAAGCCCAAAAGAACTGTCAACAATACATTAAAACATGTTGCTCACATGGAGCAAGAAGTGATGGACAAGCTCGTGGCCCTAGCCATGAAAGAAGAAGAACATCTCTTTCCAAGAGGAGGATCAACACCGAGAAGAAGAACTAGAGGAAGCATTGAAGGAAGATATGGACGCGTGAAGAGAAGCTGCCACACAACAAGAAGACTACTGAAGACAAGAGAGGATGTGAGGCTCCAAGAAGTGAGGAGGCATGTGAAAATCTATAAGAGAGAGAGAGAGAGAGAAACCCCACAACCCAATGTAACCTGCCCCAACAGAGTAAAACCACCTTTGAGCCATCGATGATGTAGGCCATGTGGTAGATGTATGTGTGAGCACTTTAGTCAAAGTCACGGGCACTTGTAGTAGTCTTGGACACATAGAGAGAGAGAGTGTCAAGGACTATGAGTTTAGGGACTTGAGGCACTGGTGGTCGCGGACTATCGTAAGAGGGAAACTTGGTATAGGGTTCAGGTGTGCTAGGATTATTCACTTGAGGGGAGGTGTGCTAGGCATTGGTCGCAGACTATCAAGTAAGAGGGAAACTTGGTATAGGGTCCAGGTAAGCTAGGAGTATTCACTTGAGGGGAGGTGTTGAAATATACAAGTGAATAGGGTGTGTGCGGCGGGAACAAGCCCTTGGCAAGAGGCTGTAAAAGAGAATTTGTAAATGTGAGAGAAGCTGTGAAAAGGTGAGAAGTATCTACTGGAAGAGAATAAAGGGTAGCTTTAGGAGATTTAGGAGGTGTGGAGATATTCTGGGAGAGGTGGAGAGAATCAAGCAAAAGAGGTGGAGTGAATCAAGGAGAAATCAGTGGGATTGGATGCTGTTGGATGTAAACTCTATAAATTGAGGCATTGGCCTAATGAGAATTTGCTGGTTTTTGATTATCCATGCCTACATTTATCAGTTAATTGCTCACTAATCACGTCTTAATTATCATCTAATCTCTTTTCTAATGATGTTGATTCTAGCATTTGATCCACCATAGCTCATCACATTGGTGCAAATTTAACAATGCACTAGCAATGTTTCAAGCCTTAATGAACAAAGTGCTTGGACCCTTTCTGTATAAATGGGTGCTCGTATTTTTTGATGATATTTTGATATATAGCAAGGGGGAGAAGGAGCACTTGATGCACGTAAGGGCTGTTTTGGATGCCTTAATAGCCAACAACTTGTATGCAAAGGAGAGAAAGTGTACATTTATGGCACAAAAACAAGGAATTTCTTGGAAACATAGTAAGTAAGGCATTATGGTGGATCCCAAGAAGGTGGAATGTGTAAAGAATTGGCCCACGCATACAAATACCACTCAATTGAGGGGATTATTGTGCTTGTCATCATTCTATAGAAGGTTCATTAAACGATATGCTCATATTACCGCTCCTCTTATCGAGACAAGCGTAAGAAGAGGCTTTTTTTTGGGATGCCATAGTCAATAGGAGGTTCCAAGAGCTTATGGGAATGCATCAGCCCACATACTTGTATGCCTAGACTTCACGAAGCCATTTATAGTTCAAGACGATGAATGTGAAAGAGACATTAGGGCTATTTTGTTTCAAGATCATGGATGGGAGTCACTTCTTTGTGTGAAGAGTGATCATATAGTGCTCCAATATGTTTTGGCTCAACCTACACCATCTTCCAAGCAAAGAAGATGGGTGGCTACATTACAAAATTATGATTTCAAAATTTCTTAAATGAAAGCAAAAGAGAATGTTGTGATAGATGCATTGTCACGTATGTGGGCATGCACATGCATGGAAATTTTAGAGGTATATAAAGATTGGATATTGGATATCTAACATGAGTACCTATTGAATGAGGAAATGACACCAAGGGTCCCATGATGATTTACTACATTTTGAGCTTATAATGGACTCATTTACTATAAATGTAAAGTCTACCTTGTGCCTACATCGAGCCACAAGAAGAGGGTATTAAAAGAGATGCATTCTTCTCCGTTATTGGAGCACATGGGACTGTTCAAGACATTTGAGAAGGTGTGGAAGAGTTTCTACTGGAAAAGAACGTGGAAAGATCTGTATGCTTTTGTGATAAGTTGCTTACCTTGTCAACAAAACAAGGATCCCACACATAAGCCCGATGGTTTTGTGTAGCGTTTAATCATTCTCAATGGTGACAAATGGATGCATATTTCTATGAATTTTGTCACTGGGCTACATTACACGAGGAGGGGATGGGATACCATATATGTGGTGGTGCACTGCTTGACAAAAGTAGAACATTTTATTCCTTCCAAGGTCAAATTTTCAGCATCTATGGTTGCAAAATAGTTTGTGGATCATGTGTTCAAGTTACATGGAGTGCCACAACAAATTGTTAGTGACCAAAATGTGAAGTTTATGAGTACATTTTGGAGGACATTGTTTGAGATCATGGAGACTATTTTTTGACACCTAGCATCACCTATCACCCTGAAACCGATAAGCAACTGAGAGGGTGAACAAGTGGGTGGAGACTTACTTGAGGCATTATTGCCATGATACACAAGGTGTTTGGGATGAGTGGTTGCCCCTTGCTGAGTTTTCTCATAATAGTATACATCATGAGAGCATTGGTATGTCACCTTTTGAGGCACTCTACGGGTACAAAGTAAATATGCCAATGATGGTTCAGGAGGTGAATCCTAATGTAAAATAGGAGATGGAAATGTTAGATTCACTCTTGCAATAATGCAAAAGCTAATATGAAGCAAGCGCAAGGATAAGACATTATGCTAATGCTCGTAGAAGACCATTGGCATTCATGGAGGGTGATTGGGTATTCTTGAGGATTCCTAAGACAAGATATGGTACTCTCAAGGGCAACATGAATACCAAATTAGCTCATCGCTTCTATGGGCCATACAAGGTGGTGAGGCACGTTGGTGAAGTTACTTATCAATTGGCACTTCCATCAACCTCAACAAAGGTTCATGATGTGTTCCATGTATTGCATCTCAAAGCTTACCTTAGGTGTAAGATTCCTCCCCCAATGCCTAGTATCTTCCCCTATAATCAATCCCTCTTCAGAAATATAAAGACCTTGTTTCTAACTGTTTTAGCCTAGAGAGAGAAAATTATTCTAGAGAGAGAATATTCAAATTATGAATATTTTTGGATAAAAAAATAACTCATCTTATTAAAATAAGTTCCCCTAAAACAGAAATTCAAATATAATTTTCCAATGTGCAATTGGAATTAATTGGAAATGGGTATAAAGGACCTTAGTCTAAGGGTCTAGATTTTCAGAAATTTTTGGATTATGGTCCAATTAAGGTTCCTATGGGCCAATAGAATCAATCCATGTGTAGGGAGGAGATAAATCCAATTTGTAAAAGAAGATACCCAAAAATGAGTAAATGCTCACACAAGATGAAGAGTTGAAAATGTACAAGGTTTATTAGTAAAAAACTATGAGCAATAAAATTTTGACACATATGTAAGGAAGGGGAGTTCTTTAAAGAAGGTGTATATTTCACATAAGATGAAGAGTTGAAAATGTACAAGGTTTATTAGTAAAAAACTATGAGCAATAAAATTTTGACACATATGTAAGGAAGGGGAGTTCTTTAAAGAAGGTGCATATTTCACATAAGATGAAAAGTTGAAAATGTACAAGGTTTATTAGTAAAAAACTATGAGCAATAAAATTTTGACACATATGTAAGGAAGGGGAGTTCTTTAAAGGAGGTGCATATTTTACATGCTTGAATGAGTTTTAAACTCAAAAATAATGTGATATTTTTATCTCTCATCTCTCTTGAACTAAACCAAATCAAAATGGAACCAAACCGAATCAAAAAGTAACCAAACTAGGTCCAAATCTAGTCCAAATTCAACCAAACTGACTTGGAAAATTCTAGAATCAGTTTGTTTGGTTAGGAGCTCAATTTTTCCTATAAATAGAAGCCTTCCCTTGTTGAAAAAAATATAATGTCTTATGCATTGTTACTCTACTCTACCTAAGCCAAGAACTGTGAATTCTTTAATAATTCACTAGTTTTTGATACTTCTCTCTTTCTTCAATCCCCAATGGTGGCTCCATCAACATACTAAACCAATTGATTGGTTGGGGGCCTCTACCGTGATCAAAGAATCAAGCAAATTATAAGATAAGTATAGTGAATTTTGATCTTTTCTATAATTTCTCAATGATTCTCTCTTCTCAACCCCTCTCAAGCTTGAGAAGCGTAATTGGTATGGTTTTTGAAATGCTATTGAAGGTAATTAATTAATGATAGTAAAGAACTACATAAAATTCTACTTACATTTAATTCTAATGGTCTTTCTCTCTCTCACTTAAGAAACGGTCATACTCATGACCCTTTTCAATCCAAATTAAGCTTTTCATAAGGCTTTTTCTTAATCCAAGATTAAGCTATGCTTGAGGCCAAATTAATGGCTTTTTTCTATGCTTTTAGTTTATGTATATTGATGATTCAATCCATTATGGATTGATGATCCAATTAGAGACCATTCTAATTATTTCCTTAATGATAAGCCTTATCCCTTAGAAAAAATTGAGATTTATCAGTCATAGTAGCCGAGCTATGGCAAAATTTTTATAGAAATTACGCATAAAATAATTTCATTCAAAGCATAAAAGAGGACTTCCTACCATATTCTAGGAACTATCATCCTAGATGAATTAAAAGAATTTCATTATGAATGGAGATGTGGATGTTTGCATGTAGATGTAGATGTATAGATGTGGATGTAGATGTGGAGGTGGATGTATGCATGTAGATGTAGATGTATAGATGTAGATGTGAATGGAGATGTGGATGTATGCATGTAGATGTAGATGTATAGATGTGGATGTGAATGTGGAGGTGGATGTATGCATGGAGATGTGGATGTATGCATGTAGAAGTAGATGTATAGATGAGGATGTAAATGGAGATGTGGATGGATGCATGTAGATGTAGATGTATAGATGTAGATGTGAATGGAGATGTGGATGTATGCATGTAGATGTAGATGTATAGATGTAGATGTGGATGTGGAGGTGGATGGATGCATGTAGATGTAGATGTATAGATGTAGATGTGGATGTGGAGGTGGATGTATGCATGTAGATGTAGATGTGGATGTAGATGTGGAGGTGGATGTATGCATGTAGATGTAGATGTATAGATGTGGATGTGAATGTGGAGGCGGATGTATGCATGTAGATGTAGATGTATGGAGGTGAATGTGAATGTGGATGTGGATGTATGCATAGAGATGTGGATGTATGCATGTAGATGTGAATGTACGCATATAGATGTGGATGTATGGATGTGAATGTGCATGTAGATGCGGATGTATGGATGTGGATGCATGAATGTGCATGTAGATGTGGATGTGAAAATAGATGTATGGATGTAGATATGGATGTATGGATGTGAATATATGATATGTGATGTGAAGGAATCTGAAGTGATGAGATCGAAAATGATATGATGGGATGAGTATACATATAAATGGAATATGGAATAAGTAATGTAGATTGATGAGGGATAATGTGGAAAAATGAAAGTTAAAATAGAAATTGTATTGTAAACTGTTTGTAAATGCTGTTTGTAAATGACTGTTTTATGTCAAGAATGCTGGGGGAGCATTTTGACCATCTTGTGATTAAGGTCGTGGAGACCTAACTGATAAAGTTGCAACTGCTGACGGAGAGTCAATGAAGGACGTCTCGCGTAGCAAGGTCGGCCGAGGTCTTGACTAGCCTCGGTGTGATTAAAATGGTGAGCTTCCGGTATGGTGGATGAGGGGCCAAGGAAGCGGCCTATGAGTGAAGCGCTAGGTCACCTGCGAAGGATCCTAGAGGGTGCTGACCATACGGTGCTCGGGCTCTGGGTCGCCTAGGATACCCACGCGTGCGTCGAGGAAGATATTGGATCAAGAGTAGGAGTTGTTTTCTGAAATCGGGCATGGATCTGGTTGATTGACCTTGTTGGTCTTCAATGGATGAGTCCATGGCTCTTTATATGGATCTGTTGTTGGTTGATCTTGCTGATCTTCAACGAGAGTCCATCTTGATAAGTGATTATATTGCCGAGTATTATGGGCTAGGGATTAGGAAACGGCCCCTGAGTGGACAGGTGGTGAGCGTCCTAGTTGCCAATGATGCCATAGATACTCTGATGAAGGAATGATGGAAAAATTAAGAACCAACTGGATAAATTGGAGGATGGTGATCAGTGATACTATGGTTTTATTAAAGGATTGTTTTAAACTGGTTGAATCTGTGAAAAGGCAATTTCATATTGGGTGTGTGAGTGGCGTGACTAGTTTTATTTTGCATGAACATCCGGCTAGGGGGCCTTGGAACTCTTTTCCTTGGTACCCGGGACAAAACCTAACCAAATTCTTAATTGGATCCCATCACTACAGTGGTTGGGCGGTTGGCTAACCCATGGGACTGGATGGGGTTAGGCTGGACTGATGGATCCGTAAATCGAGACTCAAACTTTTGTTTTTACGATAGATAAAATAAATCCCGGACAGTAACTGTTCTATGGATAGGAATCAACGGCTGTGCCTCTTGAATGGGGAAAAAAGCGTTGACCCCAATGATCCAAGTGCAAGTTTCTTCCTTGATCTGACCAAGTATCTTATAGATGCAATTGGATCAGCTCGATCAGAAATGATCTTGACTACGTTAGAGTAAAAAGTAATCCTGGTGGAATCGCCCGTGCTTTCCGATAAAGGAAGTTTTTTCGGGTTCGGTTTTGGAACAATCGACGGATTAGTCTCTTATCCGGATATCCGTGGGTGAGGCCCCGAGTGTGGGACCCCTGTCCCGCGCGAGAAGTGCTACTTCCGCTGCTAGTATCCCGAATCCGTTGCGCGGTGGAGACCGGGATCTTACAGTTGGTATCAGAGCATTTAGTTAATAAAGATCAACTGAGAAGACAAATATGTCAAAAATTTATCAAGAAACAAAAAAAGGTTATAATTGTGTGATATAATTCATACAATTTGATATTCAAACTGAAATTCATAATTTGGTAATTGGTTCTTCAGATGGAAGTACCGCAATTATATAGAATCCCTGACTTGCTTGAGGCCTAGACATGATAGTATTTACCTTATAATTCCAAGGGCCGTGACTACCTGTATATACCGAGAGTATACTGCAGCTCTTTACTGACAGTATATACGAGTAAATCTAAGACTTGAAATTATAAGCGTTAATGCTATCTAGATGATGATTTCGAATGTGATTGATATGATTTTTAATTCTATTTGAGAATGGATGAATTGATTTGGATTCTGATTGAAAATTCTGATTGAAAAATGATGATTTTTAAAAATTAGTTGAAATATAATGAAACCACAATGAGGGGGAATGGGACGAGTCCCTGTGATGATATTCATAACTAGAATGATGATAATGAATTCAGCAAATCACTATGAGATTAGTGGGTTGTGCTGTTAGATTGCTACTGTTAATACTTGACCGGTAGATCAAGTTAAGGGATGTCAAATTGAGAACTTGCTTGACTGAAATTTCCGTGGTTGGAGGAATGTTCCGAAGGAAACTTTTCGGTCTAATGGACCATTATCATGTTAAAGATATGAATGACATGATCTGAATGAATTGTTATTTAATGATGAGTTCTATATAAGGGATATTTATCCCAGTGTTCTGTTGGGTTGACCAGAATATAAGGAACCCCAGAATAAAATTGGATCTTAAGAAAAAGAGCTGTCCTCTACCTTGCGAGATGAGGACATCTCGCACTTTTTAAGTGGGGTAGAATGTAAGATTCCTCCCCAGCCTTCGAGGTATACAGGAGTAAGAATCTCCCTTTTTAATCTTATAATTATTCCCTCTCTAAAATAAAAGAAAGTTTCTGTTTAAAAAAAGGAAGACCCTTTTCCTAGAATACTTCTCAGGAGTCCCACCTGTTTTAAGGATTTAGAACAATGAGTTCAGAAGTGAGAATCGGTGTTTTGGATACCAAGGTTTTGGTTTTCATTCGAGTACAGCTCAAAAGAAGTTCTTTATCTCTTGGGGAGTATAAGAAGTTATCCCCCAGATATTGTGACCTTATATCTGAATTCAATGAAAGTAGGTGACTTAGCCTACAAGTTTCTTTTATCTCCTCATCTCAAAATTCTTAATGCCTTCTATAGAAAAATGTGTCAAACTCAAATCATGGAAAGACGGTAAAACTTCAGTGGCAAGTTACCGTTGGCTTCTAGGTTACGCTAGCTCCTTCCTTTATATAAGTCGTAACTTTACTTGTCGCTCACAGTAATCTTACTCCCATCAATCTCCTTTCCTTCTTAATCTCCTTCATGGCTTGGCAACAGGAATTAGTTTTATCCCTGATGATTTCTCACCTTCAAGACGCAAGAGAGTTTGTGAAGAAAGACTTTATAGAACAGTATGAGCGCTCACTTTTTCCTCACCTAAGAACTTCTGTAGCGCAGACCAAATGGCGGACCTATCAAAACATAACCAGGGTAACACCCTGGGGTCAGCAACACTTTCGTAACAATGTCCGCTTGGCCATGGTTATTGAAGCTTTGGGTTTGGGTCCCCGATACTACTGCGTCATGAGATCAAGGCATCTTGGGTTTTCTGAGCGGGTCTTCTTACTGGCGTGTTTTCTTCCTCATGAGAAGATATGCCTTTATCCCGTTTTTGGCTTGCCTCTCAGAGGTCCTTTTGTTAGATCACCTCATACCACTGAGATAGGTGCGGCAATAACCAGCAGAATCATTCCCATAGATGAGTTACCCTATACTTGTGCAGCTTGTGAGTGCTGCTTTTGTGACCATATGATGGACGGGCTTATGGAAGTGTAAAGAGTTCTTCTATCTTTACTGTATAAGTTTCGAGAATGAATAAAGTTTTGATTATGGTCCAATTAAGGTTCCTATGGGCCAATAGCATCAATCCATGTGTAGGGAGGATATAAATCCAATTTGTAAAAGAAGATACCCAAAAATGAGTAAATGCTCACACAAGATGAAGAGTTGAAAATGTACAAGGTTTATTAGTAAAAAACTATGAGCAATAAAATTTTGATACATATGTAAGGAAGGGGAGTTCTTTAAAGAAGGTGCATATTTCACATAAGATGAAGAGTTGAAAATGTACAAGGTTTATTAGTAAAAAACTATGAGCAATAAAATTTTGACACATATGTAAGGAAGGGGAGTTCTTTAAAGAAGGTGCATATTTCACATAAGATGAAAAGTTGAAAATGTACAAGGTTTATTAGTAAAAAACTATGAGCAATAAAATTTTGACACATATGTAAGGAAGGGGAGTTCTTTAAAGGAGGTGCATATTTCACATGCTTGAATGAGTTTTAAACTCAAAAATAATGTGATATTTTTATCTCTCATCTCTCTTGAACCAAACCAAATCAAAATGGAACCAAACCGAATCAAAAAGTAACCAAACTAGGTCCAAATCTAGTCCAAATTCAACCAAACTGACTTGGAAAATTCTAGAATCAGTTTGTTTGGTTAGGAGCTCAATTTTTCCTATAAATAGAAGCCTTCCCTTGTTGAAAAAAATATAATGTCTTATGCATTGTTACTCTACTCTACCTAAGCCAAGAACTGTGAATTCTTTAATAATTCACTAGTTTTTGATACTTCTCTCTTTCTTCAATCCCCAATGGTGGCTCCATCAACATACTAAACCAATTGATTGGTTGGGGGCCTCTACCGTGATCAAAGAATCAAGCAAATTATAAGATAAGTATAGTGAATTTTGATCTTTTCTATAATTTCTCAATGATTCTCTCTTCTCAATCCCTCTCAAGCTTGAGAAGCTTAATTGGTATGGTTTTTGAAATGCTATTGAAGTTAATTGATTAATGATAGTAAAGAACTACATAAAATTCTACTTACATTTAATTCTAATGGTCTTTCTCTCTCTCATTTAAGAAACGGTCATACTCATGACCCTTTTCAATCCAAATGAAGCTTTTCATAAGGCTTTTCCTTAATCCAAGATTAAGCTATGCTTGAGGCCAAATTAATGGCTTTTCTCTATGCTTTTAGTTTATATATATTGATGATTCAATCCATTATGGATTGATGATCCAATTAGAGACCATTCTAATTATTTCCTTAATGATAAGCCTTATTCCTTAGAAAAAATTGAGATTTATCAGTCATAGTAGCGGAGCTATGGCAAAATTTTTATAGAAATTACCCTTTGTATCTCTTTTGCCAATTAAATGGTCCCAATATATGTTGCCACATTCTTGAAGATATGCATAGGATCTAAGAGATGATTGATCTTCATGTCACACCAATATGGAAGTCGAAAGAAGATTGAGTGTCTAGACATCCCATTTGGTAGTGGATTGGGAGTGCTTCTTCATGCCTCAATCCAATCTCTACCTCTCATCACAAGCGATGATGTGGCACATGTTTGGGATGTGAAGGAGAGAGAAATTGATGATGTTTGTCATATACCACCTTCTTAAGTGTAGAGGGTCTTTCTGAAACAAGTGATGGTCCGCAAATTGGACATGCATGATGTCCGGAGGTTGCCAAACCTATTTTAAAATTGAGATGATTGAGATGATTGAGATATAACTTAAAGTTTAAAGGCTAAACTCTTATGCATATAAGGTTTAAGTAGATACCTAAGCACTTCGAGAACTTAGAATAGTCATGCATCGTCCAAAGTAAAATTCCTTTCACCTCTGCCTCACGCATATTTATTGGCCTTGAAATGTCATGTACTTTGATACCTTGGCATAGTGTCTCAACCTCCTCAATCAAAGGCTCGAGGTACACATCCATGTTTACCACCTTATACTTGCCTGGTACAAGGAGAGCAAGCATGATATAACCTTTCTTGATTGCCACCCATGGAGGGGGGTTGTAATTCACTTATACATTAGACCAAGTCGACCATGATGTGGAATTAAAGCCAAATGGGTTAACACCATCCATGCCCCAAGCCAAGATGTAAGTGACGAGGCTCATCTTTAAACTCTGGCCAATTGATGCTCCATATGTTGCCATGCCAGTGAATCAGCTTACGATCCTCATGATGCCATTGGTCGAGCAATGAGTAGCATGCCATTGGTCGAGCAATGAGTAGCATGACACGTCATGAGTTATGCAATCCCCTTACGTTTAAACATGTGTTGGATGTGAGGAATGATAGGGAAGTGTCTCAAAACCTTTCGGGGAACTTTATCTCCTTGCAAATCATCCCTATAACGGTTCTCCCCATATTGTAGACATTGTGTTGCATTTTTATTAACCCTCTGAATAGCATGCAATCATTGGGACATGCATGTATTTTTGTGTAATCCCATACCTAGCATAGAGAGCATTGACACCCATCTCATGAGTTTGGTAATAGATTTTGAGGGGGGAGAATCTTTTTGAGAAGCCTACAACATAGGGTAAGAAATCATATGTCAAAATATTAGCAAGGAGAGTATATAGAAAAGGAAATATTTTCAATAGAATGAGGTGGCTTGTGACACTTGCATCACTCCATCCATAAGTTTTTTGCAAGTTCAATAGCTCCAAGTTTTCTTGCAGTGTGGAGTACAAACATCCCTCATACAAAGGTGTGCTTGCCTCTCTGTGTAAGGTTTCCTCCTCTTGTGACATTGGAGCTTGCTCACTATCATCTATGACCTCCCGTCCAAAGAAGTCATTCACCATGTCATCCATGATAAGATTCTCTTCCTCCTCATCTGGCAATGGTGGAGGCACTTCATTCATTGGTTGGGAAAGATGAGTCTTAGCCATGCTTTTCATATGAAGCCTTTCCACCTTCCACACTTTACCCGATGTCACCGAATGGTGTGGCATGTTACCTAGAACTCTCCTATAATGGTTCTCCTCCATGTCATCATCCACACTTGGTCATGCCACTGCCTCATGAAGACCATATGTTTGAACATGCTCAATTGTTATAGGACGTTGTCGTATATACTGGCCCTTGCATCGATCACACACACATCAAATTTTTTCTCTCAACCATGCCTTGGATCCAACTTCCGGCCCTTGATGATCAATGTCAGATATCTTTAACCTCGCCACCAAAAATGATTTAGGGTTCATACACAACACACAACAACATCAAGTACTGCAAATAGAAAATTACCCAGGTTTTCGCTCTGCTAAACAACGACCACAACAACGTTTTTTTGATGCACAGCAGAGCGAAAGTACGCTGCTCAGCAATTGACTTGCGAAACTATGATTCCTACCTAAATCACACCGACAGGTGTGTCAATACCTACCTACTTTCCCTATCCTGCACATGCATAGCGTACGCCTACAGCCCGAGTTTTCCTCCCACCTGAACTTATCCCTCAAGCGTTTTGGATCAATCAAGTCTTCCTCTCCAAGGTAAGCACTTTCTTTATTTCTTAATGGTTTCATGGTTTCTTTATTTCTTCATGGTTTCATGGTTTCATGTCTTCTTTCAAGCTTTCATGGACATAGTTTTCTGTGAGCTTCTCTCCCTTTCCCTCTCTCGTTTTCTCCCTTTCCCTAACCCCAGCCTAATGCATAGAGCTCTAATAGAGAGTTTTGATGGAGAGCTCTCTATCAAAGCTTTCTATTAATCATTCTATGCATTATGCTAGGGTTTAGGCTTAACATAAACTAGTTATTCCATTCACTTACGAATTAAGAGTAGGGTTTAGGGTACTCATCACTTAATATAAACTAGTTTTTCTACTCACTTATGAATCAAGAGTAGGGTTTAGGGTACTCATCACATATTTTTTCTCTTGTTCTTCTTGCTTACTAATGTGTTAATGAGGACTAACTTTTTTATTTATTATGTTTCTTTTATGTAGGATTATTCAAGTGACTCGCAAGGTTTTGGGCATAGCCTCTCATATCGTAAGCCGTCTTTCTTTATTTGGGCTTCTTGTCTTTGTGTTTTTGCACCCTTGGGTGCTGGGGATTAGGGTTAGGTCAATAGGCAATAGGCTTGTTTATGCATAGCCCTCTTATAAATAGGGCTATGTATAGGGCTTATGCATAGGGCTTATCCATAGGGCTATGCATAGGGCTTATACATAGGCCTTATACATAGGGTATGCATAAGCCCTATGCATAGCCCTCTTATGCAACTGGGCTAGGATATGCATAGGGATTATGCATAGTCCTATTACACAATAGAGCTTATGCAATAGGTTTTATGCATAGGGCTTATGCATAGGGTATGCATAAGCCCTATGCATAGCCCTCTTATGCATAGGGCTATGCATAGCCCTATGCATAGCCCTCTTATGCAATAGGGCTAGGCTATGCATAGGGCTTATGCATAGCCCTCTTATGCGATAGGGCTTATGCATAGCCCTCTTATGCAATAGGCCTTATGCATAGGTCGTATATGCATTTGCCTTATGTATATAGGGCTTATGCATACCCTTATGCATAGGCCCTAGAATAGCCCTCTTATGCAATGGGCCCTATGTATAGCCCTCTTATGCATACTCTTATGCATAGGCCCTAGAATAGCCCTCTTATGCAATGGACCCTATGTATAGCCCTCTTATGCAATAGGGCTATGCATAGGCCCTATGCATAGCCCTCTTATACATAGGCCTTGTGCATAGGTTGTATGCATAGACCTTATGCATAGACCTTATGAACTAATGAACTAATATTTTTATTTATTATGATATTCTTTTGTATAGGTATATTCAAGCAAAAAACCACCAAGGGCATAGGCTCTCTTTGTTTATACTTATTCTCTTTGTGTTTTTGCACCCTTGGGCAGGGTTAGGTTTAGGTCAAAAACCTACAGGACTTATGCATAGCGTATGCATAGGCCGTATGCATAGGCCTTCTGCATAGCGTATGCATAGGCCTTATGCATAACATATGCATACCCTATGCATATGGCCTATGTATTATCCCTATGCATACGGCCTATGCATACATCCTATGCATACGGCCTATGCATAAGGCCTATGGATACGGCCTATGCATAGGCATATGGCCTATGCATACAGCCTATGCATATGGTCTATGCATAAGCCCTATGCATACGGCCTATGCATAAGCCATATACATAAGGCCTATGCATATGTCCTATGCGTATGACATATGGCCTATGCATACGGCCTATGCATACTGCATACGCTATGCATAGGCTATGCATACGTTGTGCATAGGCTATGCATGGCGTATGGTTTAGACTATGCATACGCTATGGTTTATGCATAGAGATGTGGGGCATTGTTATATGCCATCTAGAATGCTGCTTATGTTAGGTTAGGAGTGGCTATCCGCGAGTAGGTGGTTATAGTGGAAGGGGACTCCTCGATCTTCTCACTATACTTCTCTTGTAAAAGAGGAGGTGCCTTTGGCTTTAATAGTGGGGAGCGTGTGGAAAGTCCTCAGAAGCTTTTATCCGAAAGGAGCACTGTCCACCCTGCTTGTCTAGGAGGTCTTAACAATGTTATAATATCACATGTTGTATTCTTTGTCTAAGCTTTAAGAATCTGTTGGGTTAGAGCAATCGTGTTTTATTGCCTATGCATGTATGTAGCAGCAATGTCGATCAACCCATAGCAAGATCCCGATGTGGCTAATCTTTTGTCCATTATAAATGAATGATATGGGCAGCAAGGTTGGTCGTAGTTTACACATACACAAGTATGGTTCCATCAAACCTTTTCACATAAAAAAAGTTAATATTTTATGCATTATATTTATCTTATATTTTAATCTTATGTATAGGCGAGCTTACAGTCAGGCCATTCGACGCCATCGGGGTAGACTACCCCGCTTGGCCAGTTGACACCGTGGGGGAATCTACCTCAATCTACCTCACTTGCTCAGTCGGGGTAGACCATCCCTTTGATAGGTACAGGGCCGAGTGATGCAAGCCCATCACGATATGGTTATGATGAGCCTACACCACCTTCCTCTACTAGATCCACCCCCGCTCCCTCACATCCATCTTCACCATGACGACAACGTAGTAGGGAGTTTGGGGAGTAGTAGACGTGCTAGCGGGGGGGGGGGGGGGGGGGGGAGCATGCTGATTTTGCTTTGGCAAAAGCTGCACTAGGTCTCCCGATGCATCTCCCTAACAGGGGGCTCTTCAGACGCTATCATCTGAAAGGCGCACTGTCCACCCTGCTTGTCTAAGCAGTATTGTAGGAGGTCTTAACAATGTTCTAATATCACATGTTGTATTCTTTGTCTAATCTTTAAGTATGCCTTGGGTTAGAGTAATCGTGTTTTGTTGCCTATGCATGTATGTAACAATGTCGATCGACCCATCTCACAAGATCCCGATGTGGCCAATCTGCTGTCGATTATAAATGAACGATATGGGAAGCAAGCTTGGTCGTAGTGTACACAGACACAAGTATGGTTCCATCAAACCTTTTCACATAAAAAAAGTTAATCTTTTATGCCTTCTATTTGTCTTATATTTTAATCTTATTGGAGGCGGGTGGGCTAGTCGATGCCATCAGGACAGACTACCCCACTTGGCCAATCGAAGCCACGTCCATCTTC
Organism: Cibotium barometz; assembly: GCF_041138505.1. Taxonomy (NCBI): domain Eukaryota; kingdom Viridiplantae; phylum Streptophyta; class Polypodiopsida; order Cyatheales; family Cibotiaceae; genus Cibotium; species Cibotium barometz. The sequence goes on along the minus strand of NC_141088.1, from coordinate 17,262,534 downwards.
ACCATGACGACGACGTAGTAGGGAGTCTGGGCGGGTAGTAGAAGTGCTATGGCCCGACACCTAGCTACCCTTCTAGTTATAAAAACGCTGCTATTTTCACTCTGCTAGACCCTCATTTTATTGTAGAGGGTGCACTACTAGAAAACTCTAGGTGTCAAGTACGTTCAAGAGGTATTTAAAAAATCAAGAGGTATTTAAAAAACCCCTTAATTAAAAATACCCCCTAATAAAACAACCCCTGTTTACCTATGAACTAACAGATTTTTTCTAAAGTTGAATTCTAAAGTTGAATTAAAAAACCCCTCTTGTTAATGTAATCCTGATAATTTTTCTCAATGTATCTAATTAAAAAAACCCTCTTGCTGAACGCACGTGGTACACTAACATTTTTTGAGGTGAACCCCTCGAGTGTTTATGCCAACACTAGGTAGTGAAGAGGACTAACATATATGGATAAAAGATCACATGGTGAACGTCATAAAGCACCGGTATAGTGACATCACATGCAAGGTAAAGACAGAGGGACAAAAGCCTTGGAATTGCACATAAGAGATTTGGGAAGAGGATTATAGAAAGGACCATGCAAATCCCTAAAGGTATAAGTAGTAGGAAGAGGCTTCAGTGAAGAGAATGGAGAGCATAGAACTTTCACGGATTTTTTACATGTTCAAATCACTCAAAAAAAGCATCACAAATCAACCCACCTATAATAGTGATGGTACCTTGGATTATATCTTTGATGTTATTTAACACCCAAATCCTTGCCTTTTCAGAGTAGCGGATATTTAACACCCACATCCTTTCCTTTAGCAGAGTAGTGGTTATCTCGAGGCATTTGAGAACCCACTAAGGACACCAACTGCAAAGGTGATGTGTTGCTATGTATTACACATAAATATCAAAATCCGCACCAACTTCTTGTACTTCCTTAAATCCACAAAAGTAGAGAAACATCTTGTAGATTTGCATCCACCTCCACGGGTGTAACCATTGGCTTGAACTCAGCTATGTGGATGTATTCTCTAAATTTCTCTTGCACTAAGAATATTCTCTTCATGGTGGTTCTCCCTAGTATAATGAGGTTGTTCTATATAGGAAATGATAATATACCTACTCTACTAAAAGAAAATATATAATTTTGTATTTGACGAGACTTTAGAGAGATGGGTTCTTATATAAAAAGCATTTATCAACTGGCACCATGCTTGACGGGCCTATTTTTTAGCCCGTGTACGAGACCTTCCAAAGTCTAAACATTTTGTTTTCTAAACCTGCTATCTCAAACATTGGCGGATGTGCCACAATAAACCTCCTCCTTGAGATGGCCATTTAAAAATGGTAACTTCATATCCATATACAATATCGGCCACTTACCACCATGAGCTTGCAAGGCTAGTGCTATACGATTAATGTTCAATGTACTTGTGAAGGAAAATATCTCCTAAAGTCCAACCCTTCCACTTATGTAAAAATCTTTTCCATGAGCCCTACCTTATCTAATGTACTATTAGACTCTTACTTGGCCTTCCAAACCCACTTAGTGTCAGTAATTTTCTATTTTGAAGCATGATCCATAAGATCCCAAAAGTGGTTTAAGTTATAGTAAGTGGATCATAGAGAACTCATTACTTGAATATTAAGCTCACTACATAGTGAATATATTAGCTATATTATGATTGTGGTATTTGTGATTTCATGGTCAATTTTTTTAAATATTTTAATTTACTTTTCATTTATTTAAAAATTTTGAGCAACAAAAGCAGAACTTGACAAATGGTGGTCAAGGCATCAATGTTACTTTGTTAATGTGTGCCATGTATAAACAAAAGGGTTCTTATGTATAAACTTGCACTTACAAAGCTTTTTGTCTTCAATGTTTAATATCTATAATAGCAAGATTTATTAACCTTACTATCATACTCTATAGAATGATATGTATAATATACATACATCTACGTGCATCTAGGAAAATTGATGATGAACATTGTCAAAGGTTTTCGAGAATAGAAGAGAAAAAAATCATTATATGGGTCCAATTAAATGTTTTGACATTATTAATAGTATCAAAACTTAATTATGAATCTAGGCATGGTACATAGTTGTACAATGCCTAGATTCTTTTTCTTGAATCATGCTCTCGATTTTATATAGCTGGTGTTTTCTGTCTGGCATTGTCTTCTACATTATAAGAATCTCCAAGTCAAGGGCACATCCTACATCTAAACTGCAACACTTTCAAGACATTGCCACTATTAAGCTTATCCAAATGTAAGACACCCTAAAAGAGTGTAGACATAGGGAATCCATGACACTCACACTAATGAAGCAATCATCCTTGGTGAGCAAAAGAAACAAAGTGTATAAACTCATTTGGCAGATACTTGTACATCCTCGATGCTATGGATAATGCAATCTAGCTTGAGGTGAATTGGAAGATGTATCTGTAGCATTATATGGTAGTGATGTGTGTGAACACACTTAGGACCGCTGAGGCACTTTTTTCCTCACTAGGAGGTTTTTTCCCCCGTGCATATCTACACCATCTTATCTACTCATTTTGGGGTGTGTACTTATCTCCTGTATCTGGGGACACATTTGTCTATTCTAATCTAGTGAGTTGATCAAGAGAGAGTGCTAGTTTAGGTAATTTACATCCATACCTTCTAGTGTAAGGTCACAATTTTAATCCAAAAACAAATCTGACAAACACATAGTTGTTATCTCTTTTTCTTCATTTTTTCTTTTACAGAGAATCCTTTAATGCTCAAACACAAATTTTTATTCTCCCCACTAAGTTCTTTCTTTCATTATTCCCAACTCACTATATCACGTTGCCTTCCTTTTGAGACATACAAACTACTAAAAAGAGGTTGCATTATCACATCAAGGGATTTTAATGCTATTAACTTTACATGTGTATTAATATGAAGCTCACAATGAGGTCTACAAATCCCAAAAATAAACTTTCAATAATGGCCAATCATTTCATATTCATATTTATACATGATAAAACTTGGTAAAAATAACCAATATTCTTTCATTTTATCCACATTTTAAATTTCAATTATTGTCTTAGAGTTTCTAGATAATCCTCTTTAATAACCCATTAACATATTATATGATAGAATTTCGTGGTGCTCATGCTAGATCAAATATGTGGAGAAGAGAGATTAACAAAATACAAGAAAAGATCTTGCTTTTAAGTTGCTCAAAATACAACTAAGCTTCTTGCTCCATACAAATGCCTTTGGCATGTGCCTTTAAATAGACTTGCTAGTGGCCTAGGGTTAGGTGGCTCCCTTAGGACCATTCACACCCACACACCTTCTACACCCTTGTTCACTAAGGCTCCAAGGCCTATATCTTAATACCCCCCCTCAATACCAGCCATGAAAAAATGTGCTTGGAGTGGGTGGTATTGGACATATGGAAAGAAAAAAAAATGTGCCTTTATAACATTAGGCTTACAAGAATGTTCATGGTGGTGTGGTTATCTAGGACTTATAACTATGTTTTTAGAGCCTTAGAGGCTAATACAATGATGCCATCTAAGTCTTTGTTTGATGTCGATGAAGATGTACACCTTAATGACGGTGCACTCCACTCTTTGTGCTTGCTTGACCTCTTGTAGTTGACATGCTTTGGACCGACATACATGCCATTTCTTCCACATGCTTTCCACCTTGACCATTCTCACACAATGATCAAAACAAGGCTGCCACCCTTGCTTAAGTGGTTTGCACATAGATGTTCTTTCAACATGCTTGATGCTTCTCTTCTGCATACCATACCTTCTCCATGGGCAATGAGGGAATTCCTTAGAGTAATGGTTTATGAGGTAGATTTATATGGAAAAGGGAAAGGGAGGGTCTTACCACTCACCTTATAGATTGGTCAAGGGCAGTGTAGACTCTTTGATTACAACAAAAGCTTTTTACATGATACCCATTAGGGTTTGAAGGTACAAGCTTAATGAAAGTGAGTAAGTGGTTGAGGTAAATGCTCAAAACAATAAGGTACATCATTCTTGGCTCAAGAAGGTGAGGGCATGGCTCATAATGTTGCCTATGCCTTATACAAAGACAATGCCAAGAGATGCTTAAAAATATGACAAACAACAAGGTAGAGCACTTAGTGATGCTATGCTCAACCTTACAACTCATCTTAGAAGATGAAAATGTTGCCTATGTAGCGGAATAACCTGCCTTGGGCTTGGGAAATGAGAGCATATGGCTTATGACATGCCTATGCCTCTTACAAACAAGAGCCTCAAGGGTGATACACAAAACCATTAAAGATGAGCACTTAGTTTACATGTGCCTAACTTTAAACCACTCAAGGATTGTTGATGAAAAACCAAAAAACTTCAACCTCTTTGGCTTATGGGATGAAGACAATGGTTTATGGTTGCACCATTTCTCCTTGGAAGCTTGCCAAGGTAAGCATAGAAGTGGGTTGATGATGAAGACTTATAATGTGGCACTTATGGTGTGTGCCCGGCCTCCAATATTGATGAAAAAGAGCCTTCTTAGTGTTAAAGACCTCCTCCTTTGATGGTTATGACCATTATTAGTGTTAAGCAATACTATTAGTGCTTATAAGCACATGCACACTTTGAGAAGCTTTGTGCACTTGAAGATGTTGATGAAGCTTGATGGCAATGAGGCTTATGAATAGCCCATGGTGTATGCCCACAACATCAGAGAATCTGGAGCAAAACACTTCAAGAAGCACTTAAGAGATTTGAAGCTAAGAAGAGGAGATTAGTGAAAGAAACATTATTGTGAAGCTTTTATACAAGCTTCCATGGCTTCCTCACAGGGGCAGCCTGGTTTTTTTGTTGTAGCGTGCACGTCAGGCCACCATTAGGGCTGAGATCCAGACTGTAGACTCTTTAGACCATGGGCTTCAATATCCCTAAGCCCCCTTAGCCTATAATCGCCTCACACAGCGTATGGCTGTAAGAAATACTGTAGACTCTTGAGACCATGGGCTTCAATAGCCCTAAGCCCCCTTAGCCTATAATCACCTACACATGGCGTATGGCTAAGATCCTGACTGTAGACTCTTGAGACCATGGGCTTCAATAGCCCTAAGCCCCCTTAGCCTATAATCGCCTACACACGGCATATGGCTGTACGAAATACTGCGCTACAAAAACGGGTCGTCTTTGAACCGGGTGCAATGCCGCGGCCAGGAGAAGAGAAATCGTCTAATTAGCTGTACGTTCCTGAGCGCCCAAACCTCTTCTACACTTTCCCAGTTGAAAGCACGCCGAGTTCTTGCCTCCACAAGCTGCTTGGAGGGTGCATCTATATACATGCAATTTTTGCTTCCCATACATGTTGTGAGCATGAGCTTGAAGTTTGACATGAGTCCATTGACATATACTCCATTGACATGAGTCCATTGACGTATACTCCATCTATGTGGATTGTGATTGTACATATCGATGGTTTTGAGGAGAAAACCTCTTAGGTGTGGGAGTGACAAAGGTTTAAGGAAATAAAGAGTGATTTCTCATTATCAAAATGGTTAACCCCCAATTATGGCCTATGTTGGTATATATATACATGACCATCCTTTTCACACTATGATTAATAATGTCCATGGGCATGGTCAATTGGCCTTAAGACCATTTTTACATATGAGACCGCACCACTTTGTTACATTAAATTGCTTCTGGCACATACTCAATCATATCCTCCTCATTCACTAGAGGTAGCTCATCTTGCACAAATACCTTCGACCTAAGGTAAGCTTTGAGATGCAATACATGGACCACATCATGAACCTTTGAGGTTGACGGAAGTGCCAATTGATAAGCAACTTCACCAACATGCCTCACCACCTTGTATGGCCCTAGAAGCGATGAGCTAATTTGGTATTCATGTTGTTCACCCTCTCAGTTGCTTATCGGTTTCAGGGTGATAGGTGATGCTAGGTGTCAAAATAGTCCCCATGATCTCAAACAATGTCCTCCAAAATGTACTCATAAACTTCACATTTTGGTCACTAACAATTTGTTGTGGCACTCCATGTAACTTGAACACATGATCCACAAACTATTTTGCAACCATAGATGTTGAAAATTTGACCTTGGAAGGAATAAAATGTGCTACTTTTGTCAAGCAGTGCACCACCACATATATGGTATCCCATCCCCTCCTCATGTGAGGAAGCCCCGTAACAAAATTCATAGATTTATGCATCCATTTGTTACCATTGAGAATGAGCAAATGCTACAAAAAACCATCGTGCTTATGTGTGGGATCCTTGTTTTGTTGACAAGGTAAGCAACTTATCACAAAAGCATACAGATATTTCCACATTCTTTTCCAGTAAAAACTCTTCCACACCTTCTCAAATGTCTTGAACAGCCCCATGTGCTCCAATAACGGAGAATCTAATGCATCTCCTCTTCTTGTAGCTCGATGTAGGCATAAGGTAGACTTTATATTTATAGTAAATGAGTCCATTATAAGCTCAAAATGTAGCAAATCATCGTGGGACCCTTGGTGTCACTCCCTCATTCAATAGGTACTCATCTTAGATATCCAATATCCAATCTTTATATACCTCCAAAATTTCCATGCATGTGCATGCCCACATACGTGACAATGCATCTATCACAACATTCTCTTTCCCTTACATGTAAGAAATTTCGAAATCATAATTTTATAATGTAGCCACCCATCTTCTTTGCTTGGAAGATAGTGCAGGTTGAGCTAAAACATATTGGAGCACAATATGATCACTCTCTTCACAAAGAAGTGACTCCCATCCATGATCTTGAAATAAAATAGCCCTAATGTCTCTTTCACATTCATCATCTTGAACTGTAAATGGCTTTGTGAAGTCCGAGCATACAAGTATGGGTGCTAATGTGAGCATTCCCTTAAGCTCTTGGAAGCTCCTATCAACTATGGCATCCCAAAAGAAAGCCTCTTCTTAAGCTTGTCGGTAAGAGGAGCGGTAATATAAGTATATCGTTTAATGAACCTCCTATAGAATGATGACAAGCCCAATAATCCCCTCAATTGAGTGGTATTTGTAGGCATGGGCCAATTCTTAACACATTCCACCTTCTTGGGATCCACCATAATGCCTTACTTACTCACTATATTTCCAAGAAATTCCTTGTTTTTGTGCTGTGACACAAAGTTGGGGTTTTGACTTCGGTCACTTCTTAGAATGAAAACACACTTGTATGAAACCTCATAGCCTCCTCACCTCCCTTTCTCTCCCTAGGTTAAGATAAAGATATACACATCAAAGGTGAGATCATAATTCATGGAAGGAAAGATGAAAGGCTCCGGAGAAGCAAGAATTTCTGCCAGTCTTGCAGCTCCAAACAAGAGGGCAATTCTTTGTTGGAAGAAAATCTTCCGACTCAGAATTATGTGAACGAAAACATACGGGGAATGTTGGTAAGGTTGATCCTTCGAATTGGGTGATTTGGATAGAACATATTAAGATAAAAGAATATAGCAATCACTTACAAGAGAATAAGACACATGGGATTTGCCTTTTGATAAGAGATTAGGAGGAATTAATCATTATTAAGAAGAAATAATGGCCAAAAGTCTATAAAAATAGAGATACATAGAGAATTTCAGTTTTAAATCCATAAAGACTATGTAAAAGAAGATTACATAGGTGCGTAGAGCTTGAAGAGAGCTTCACGTCTATATAAAAACTTTCAAAAACGGGCAATCGAGCGAAAAGTTATGAGCATTTTATTACAAGACTCCAAAATTCGCCTAAAAGTTAGCAACTTTGGGAGAAAGTCTGATCATCAATGAAGTAAAGGATTAAGAAATTAGTTATATGAGTGAAAAGAGAATATAAAAAGCTTCCTAGCCATATGATCAATTTTAGAAACCAATACCCGAGTGATGAGTAATAACCGGTTGAAATTTGGGTATTGGAGCACCACAAAAACTTCACTTCCCTCTTTGCATGAAACCTCAATTTTCACATAGCCTCTTGCCTCTCATCTCCTTCATGATTCAAGCTAGAGGGTAAGGGTTAACATTGCTCAGCGGACAATCATAAAGATTTACCTATGGTCCCCAAAGTCTTTCCACATGCTCTTTACTGCTAAAATCATTAGTACCTCCAAAGGAGGGCACAGTAATAAGGCAAGGGCTACCTTGAGAAGTCACACGCCCGCCAAGATAATAACTCCTTATCCCACTTATCATGAATCATCAAAGAGGTCCAAAATTGGGTTAAGCATGAGGAGCTAATGCTAAATGAGACATTCACATGTAAAGAGAGTGTTTGAATAAGGGTTTGAAGATAAGAGAATGGCAATGACACAAAATGCTCAATTGAGGAGGCTCATTCCTTCATTTGAAAGGGAGAGGAGGGATCCTTTTATAGGTGGAGAATCACCCTCTCTTCCATTGTTACAAATTATAACATAAAAATCTTCAACCTTTCAGTGACATAAGGGTAGATGTCACCATCAATTGTCCCCTTAGGCTAAGTCTTCTATTGATTATTAAATTGAAGACTTTTTGACTTTGAGAGTGTGATGAGATAATAGCCAAGTCTAAGTGGCATGTAGGTGGAGATCCCACTTACACATGGCAGAATTATCCTCTTCCATGTAGGCATTCTAGAAGAATCTTTCCCAATTATGCACCTACACACACTCCTCCACATGCCCTCCACACTCCCTAACTTGTAGCCTTATGATGAATACCATATTAATAATACAATTAAAATCCATGTGAGCATGAAGGCCCACTTTTATTTTCCACATCACTCACTAGCCTATCTACCATACCAAAGTATTTATGAAGCATACTTGTGGCATTTACAATGTGTGCACCCTAAATCAAGTAAAACCATTATATTTGAAGATAGAATGCTGTTATCAGGGTAGCTGCCAAGCCATCGTATCACCACGTTGTTATTCCATTGTAGGCACCGCAATCTTCTTGGACAAGCTTCCACCTTATTACCATTGAGAAACCATCAAAATATGCACAAAATTGAAGATGAAAGATATCAATTTTTCATGTCACAGTGCCATAAATGTACACTTTCTCTCCTTTGCATACAAGTTGTTGGCTCTTAAGGCATCCAAAATAGCCCTTACGTGCATCAAGTGCTCCTTCTCCCCCTTGCTATATATCAAAATATCATCAAAGAATACGAGCATCCATTTATACAGAAAGGGTCCAAGCACTTTGTTCATTAAGGCTTGAAACATTGCCAGTGCATTGTTAAATTTGCAGCAATGTGATGAGCTATGGTGGATCAAATGCTAAAATCAACGTCATTAGAAAAGAGATTAGATAATAATTTAAGACGTGATTAGTGAGCATTTAATTGATAGCTTAATGTAGGCATGGATAATCAAAAACCAGCAAATTTTCATTAGACCAATGCCTCAATTTATAGAGTTTACATCCAAGCATCCAATCCCATTGATTTCTTCTTGATTCACTCCACCTCTTTTGCTTGATTCTCTCCACCTCTCCCAGAATATCTCCACACCTCCTAAATCTCCTCATGCTACCCTTTATTCTCTCCCAGTAGATACTTCTCACCTTTTCACAGCTTCTCTCACATTTATAGATTCTCTTTTACAGTCTCTTACCAAGGGCTTGTTCCCACACACACCCTATTCACTTGTATATTCCTCAAGTCCCTAAACTCATAGTCCACTCTCTATCTCTATGTGTCCAAGGCTACTACAAGTGCCCGTGACTTTGACTAAAGTGCTCACACATACATATACCACATGGCCTACATCATCGATGGCTCAAAGGTGGTTTTACTCTGTTGGGGCAGGTTACATTGGGTTGTGGGGTTTCTCTCTCTCTCTCTCTTATAGATTTTCACATGCCTCCTCACTTCTTGGAGCCTCATATCTTCTCTTGTCTTCAGTCTTCTTGTTGTGGCAACTTCTCTTCACGCATCCATATCTTCCTTCAATGCTTCCTCTAGTTCTTCTTCTCGATGTTGATCCTCCTCTTGGAAAGAGATGTTCTTCTTCTTTCATGGCTCGGGCCACGAGCTTGTCCATCACTTCTTGCTCCATGTGAGCAACATGTTTTAATGTATTGTTGATAGTTCTTTTCGTCTTTTGATGTTTATCTTGTGTCATTATGCAATGCAAACCCAAATCTATGCGGGAGGTCTTACCTCTTGCCTTATTCTGGACAAGGATAGTGTCTGATCCCATTTTTACAATGATGTAATCACCCATGTGTGCCCAATACATAATGCATATAGCATTCATTCTTATGCACTTTCCCAAATGCAACTCTGGCTGTGAATAACTTGAATTTGAGTGTGATTTGCAGGCATTAACCAAGGAATAAATGCAAGATGATGATTACAGCATACCAAAAATTACATTTAACCAAGGGATTAAACCAAGGGTAACAAATCTGTGCGGAATGGTTGGAGTATCAAACCATCTCCGAATTGCAATCTGAAGTTATGGGGATCTGTATCAGATACCTAATGGTTAATTTGAACCCTCAATTGTACCAAAATATAGTGATTAGTACTGATTAGCAAATCAATCCTCTGTTTTGTGTGCATAAAATAGAGTATGCGGGGAGTCCAGATCTGAGGCCTTAGAGTTCAAATGAGCTCAAGTCCTTTCAAGGCCATCAATAGCAATTAGTCTAGTAGATGATTAAGCCAAGAAACACAAGATTTGATCAAACACTGAATGCTTAATCTCTGTTTTACCAAAGTCACCTGCAGATTTGATGAAGAGCTTGGATCTCACTGTAGACTTGATCAAATCAAAAATTGTCTTCACCAGCTTGTCGAGCACCCTTGAAAAACCCTAAGGCCAAGAGGAATTAGAGCCATTGCATCTAGAGCAGTAAAAATCTCAGTTTCTTCTCAGAAAAATGGTGCCTGCAAAATCGAGAGAACAACAGCGTGCGCCGGCGGTTTGAGGTTTTGTTTGAATCACTACAAGACAATGCTTCCATACACGCGTTCGATACATGCGATAAGTTACGGGAGCGTGTATGGTCACACATGTATGAGTAATATCGGGCGCGTGTATATGGGCATTAAAATTTGCATGTATACTGAGTTCATAAACGTGTGTAACAGGGCATGTATATACGCGTAAACACTATGTATTAGACGCAGATATACACGCGATAGCAGAGAAAAACTCTATAGCAGAGAGCAAATATTATTTAAGAAAAATTTCATACCTTTAAAAAAATAAAAACCATCTTCTTTAAACCATCTCCTCATAGTACATTACAATATATATCATTACACAATCCCACTACATGCATTTACAACAATATATATTCAAAAATTAATCATGAGATGATAATTAAAAGACAACATATACAATAGAATTGTCATCAATTTAGAACGATACAATGATGGATTGGTTAGGATTCGATCTCATCTTCAATAATATCCATCCTTGCCAAACGATCAACATCAATATCCATTTGATCAATTTGTAAGGATATGATTAAATTTATTCCACTATCGATATTCTGTCCATTGATAATGGTACCGATGCCCTGATCATCCTCATCAACATCACCATCATCATCAATGGTAGGGTCATCCTCATGATCATGAGAAATGGCATGCTCATCCTCATTATCATGATCATCTCTTATTTCTTGATCATCGATCACAATATCTTCATTTGGCATGTTCGACATCATCTTCATTGTGGCCTGCTACATCCTCCATATGCTCCATATCAGTGAATGTATTGTACATCACTTTGGAACGTAGTGTAACAGGGATGACGTACCACCATTTAGTGTCATGAACCATTGGCAGATAGATAACCTACTCAAATACACATACTGCAATTAATTAGCATATCAAAAGTCAAGGGGTACGTGAGCTTAGATATATATGTACATGAAACACATTAGTAAAAAAATGCATACCTGCTCACATTTTTGTGGCAATACAATCCTATCTTTCTTTGTTTGCCAAAACTTTGTAGTCAATAGCGTTACATAGCCACTTGCATGGCGTTTTATCATTGCATTAAGCCCTTTTTCCACCACGTTCATTTGCCATTTGACATCCAAAATATACACAAAGAAGCGACTAAAGTCAAGCCTAAATATGTCTTGGATTGTGCCACAATAATCATCTATTTTTCCATTGGCTCCCTCAAAGCTACTAATGACACCGCAATCTTGTGTATTCCTCTTATCATCAATTCTTTGTGTTTGAAATTGCCTTCCTTCACACCATATAGCATTGAACATAGTGCACTGGACCAAAATAGAAGCAATATTTGTGTAAGAAATGTGAATAAATATTAAAAGCAAATCACTTACAACTAATGCAAAACATTAGTTCTATGTACCTTTAACATGCATCCTTGTGCATACTCCCATTCTTCTGCCATGATATGTAGCCCCTCGTCTCTCTCTGCTCTCTCCATTTCCTCATGCAACCAATCAACATGGATATCATTCGGAACTGTTGCTAGATGCTTAGGGTACGCCTTACGAGAGCCATGTTACCTTTGAAAGAGAGCTCTTTCTGCTTGCCTTCTTGTCTTTGCATCCTCATTTCTTGTAACCCATCTGCTCATCACATCATTATTAAGAATGCAAGTGAAATTGAGATCATCAATCAATGCTTTGCCAATTACTTTACTTTGTCCTTTTCCTTGAGGCACAATAGAGATCATCCTCAAGTCCTCTTCATTACTCCATAGTGGACAGCAAAGAGCTATCCACTTGACTAAGAAATTCTGAAATATATACAAGAGACTCTTGTATATCAACCAGCCCTTTGGGCCTTGCACTTGGAATAGATTTCAGGCACCAAATACCACTCTCTGGATTTTTTATTTTTGCTCTCTGTTCGCGTGTATCTACACGTAAAGTCTGCCAAAATTCACGTTTATATCCACGAAAAATCTGTTAAGCACGCATGTATCGACGCAACAAAAGTGGTAAAATGTGTGTATAAGCCCGTGTATCAATGCATCACATCTGACGGGCATCATACACGCGCTTTTACATGCAGTGCCTATATCATCGAAATTTTGTTGTACTGTGATTTCGCTGCTGTACTATGATTTTGCTGCTATGTAGTGAAAATAGCAGCGAGATTACGCTTCTAATTTCGCTGCATAAAATTCCAAAGAGTTGTTGGATGCTGAATTTAAGTTATACGTCACACAAAAAATGATTTATAGTTTTTAGAAAACATCCATTAGAACCCTTGGAGCCATTTCTCGAGCAAAAAACAAGATAGTTTTGAAAACTTTTGCGAAGTGAAACAATGTCAAGATCATGAATATATCCCATCTTATAATAAATCCATATGTGTTGCTTCATTAATGTCTATATGTAATGGAAGCTCAATGAAAAGATGGGTTCCATATCAATATCAATATCACTATCATGATCCAATGAAGCATTGTCATGATTGATAAGTGACTCATCATCTTCTTTAGATTGATGTTCCTCATGCTCTTGATCGGCCCCCTACAAAATGCTTTCTTCATGTTCTTCTTCCAATGAAGCCACCAAATATTTGCTTCAGACTGGACATTAAAATATTGAGGTTTATCATCCTTGACACTTGTATCAAGTGCTCTATTCATCAGTGTTATTTTTACTCTTTTCACCTTTTTTTGTTTAATAATCTCACATTCATCAATCTTGATGACAAATTTAAGCAGACCTCCTATCTCCTCGAAAGTTATGTCCTAGAACTCCACCATTTCTCTTTTGCAAAAGCTCCATATCTAGGAATATGTTATTGAATTCATTGTACTAACTGCTTCCACTTTCTCCATTGAACTCCTGTTCAATGTAGTAAGGTTTACCAATATATTGCAAGACCTCGGCTCCAGAAAGTCCAAACATTTGTAGGAGTTGGAAGTAGTCTCCCTTTAATCTTGGTAGCCTTAAGAACTAAATATTGTGACTTCTGAAGAGCGTTGTAACCTTTACGACTTACACCACCATAGCTTCCTATATTTCTGACGTGGAAAGTACATTACTACTAACAAGATGTTGTATAATATCTCTTTTGACCAACTTGAACTTCTTTTCCTGCATCAATTCCTTTTCCATTCTTGCAGTAAGCAAAGGTTTTAATTGCTTTGCTAGATGGAGATTGGCGTTGATATTCTCCTTGGTCAGGTTACATTATAACATTTTAGTTACAACAATGATAAATTCTAACATCTAGAAGACAATATTAACAAAGAAACTTCTTTAAATACATGTATTACCTGATTGCTTGAATTGTTTTCTTCACACCACCCTCGCTTCAAGGAGTTTTTTAGCTTTCTCCTCCTCTATCTTTATCCAATGCTAATGTCCTTTGCCCTATATCTCCTTACTTGTGTCCTTAATCTTATAATATCAATCTCATTTTCCTCCGATTTCTTTCTGGGCCTTGCAATTTTCTATTAAATGGAAAAGTTCAGTTACTTGATGTTGTGTGAATAATGTCTTTCACCATCTGCATACGTATTTATGGATTTGCAATATCCTAGCAATCCATTGACTCCATCTCCTATAAAACGTAACAGAGTAGTTGGGTTTGAGAAGGTAGGATGGGAAGTGGTCATAGGGTTGATAGGGTAAATTGATCCATCACACCAAAGATTTATGTGCTGCAACACTACCATTCTCATGTTTTCCTTAACGTTTGATGAGAGGATTGCATAGTTTTTTATGCGCTTTTGAATGGGCTCATATTCACTATCAAGATCAATGTGCACATGATACTTTTTCTTTTTATCTTCTTGATTTATCTAGTTAAAATTGAAGGGTTACTTACATTGTAATCCTCTATTGCTTACGTGTAAAGATGAAAGAGGGTATACGAAAGTGCTTTATTATT